>NW_015647616.1:0-1131 GCF_001515625.1 Sinocyclocheilus rhinocerous | reverse complement strand
AAACAAATATTGGTTACTAATTTCACTTGGTTGTCTTTTTTCTGTATTTTACCATACGTTTATGAGATTGATGGCCATGATGAACATGGACGGCACAGGACTAAAGAAAGCCTTTGGCAAAACACGGCTTTGCCAAGTTATGATAGGTACTAGATCACTTTTCTAGTATGTCGTGCATTAGGCGCGCGTTTATCATTTTATTGATGCGCAAACAAACCGTGTATGTGCGCTCTTGGCACATCTAAAACATCGAATTTCTGCTTGAACACAATTCAGTATATTCACATTGCTGTCAAAATTAATGTACAGCGAGTGTTTTATAACGGATGCTGGCAGAAGAAGTGTGTTTTGGACATATGTAAAATACGTTTATGTACGTATGGGTATCAGACGCTCCAAAAAGCTTGTTCTGACAGAGGACCCAGATGTTGACTGATGACATCGAGCCGCCTTCAGATCGCTGAGTTTCCACACATTTAGAATGGTTTCATTTTTCATTAGTATTTTGGTGTGTTTAGTGATTCTGAATGGATCCGTATAGTAGGGGTGTGCGATATTGAAAAAAAATTATATCTCGATATTTTTTGGGATTTTTTCGATAACGATAATTAGACAATATTTTGCCGAGTGTGTTATTGTGCTGATATCTGACTACCGTGGACAGCTGCAGTTTTTGATATTCTTCATATTCTGTGTGGTCAGTTCACATCAGTGATAGAAATGAATCTTTTCAAATAAGTTTAAACTGATTTTTACCTTTTATGGCCAATTTTACCTTTAATAAAGCCATTTTTTTATTGTCTGAACCGAATCATTTAACGGTTGATTCATTCAGGAACTAAACATCGTCTTGTTGCTCAGAGACGCAAAAAACAGTGCTGTAGCTGTTTGGAATTATTTTTTGTTGGCGAAATGGAGCAAAAACAGGCAATATGGTGTCTAAATCGTAAGTCTCTTAATATTAACTTATTGTTTATTGAACTGTTGTATAAAATCAATATCACAATCATCCTTATTTTTGAACAAAAAACAGCACTCTTCGTGTAATTTTAACTATATGAAATGATATCTATATATACACACACGTTTTCTGCCCCATATCTTGAATTTTGTGATCAGTCTTAATGCATT
>NW_015647615.1:0-1245 GCF_001515625.1 Sinocyclocheilus rhinocerous | reverse complement strand
AACAATCCCGCACCCTGTTGAACCCCTTTTATAAAACGCATAACCGTATAACTTTAATTTAACATAGTTAGTGTGTTACTACCTTGAAAGTTGAAACCGTTAACGATGTTTATTTTGATAATTGATGATAATGGCGCTCTGCTCTGGTCCAGGTTACGTTCTTCATGAAGTAGCGGCGCACGCGCGACCAAGTCTAGCAGTGTAGCTGCACAGCCCCCTCTGTTGGTGAAAATAATCACTACACGATTGCTCCGTTAAACAACAGGCTGCTGTGTGTTGGTCGGGCTTTATTTGCGGGCTATTTTGAACGAGCTGTAAAACGGGGACAGCTCCAGTCGGGGACAGAACACCAAAAACCGGGACTGTCCCCGGAAAACGGGTGTCTGTACAGTGTCTGTAATACTTTCTCTCATACATACATTGTCAACTCCATGCACACAAGTTTAGAGTAACGTAACGTTAAACCAACCTGTTCGTATGAGCGGGGCAGCAGTGGAAAGGACTTGCCGATGCCTCGATGTGATGGCTGTCCGTAATATCCTCAGACTGTCAATGAGTTCACTGTATTTCTCTGGATCATCTTGGCTTATTCTTTGTACATTGTTAAGCAACGAGTCGATCACCCTTAAATCATAAAACGTGCAGTTCCCACGAAGAAAATTTCGTTTGTTCAAATTTTTCTTCTGACTGCATTAACAATGGATAACACTTCCATATCTGTTCTGTATTCAACGTAAGCGGTCGTGTCCGCAAGTTTTTGCAAGAAGGATGTACCGGATATAAACGCGCGCCCTGAGGGAAAAAATGCAAAAATGAGCATGCACTCCGGATATAAACGCGCGCCCTGAGGGAAAAAATGCAAAAATGACCATGCATGCACTCTGACTGCGTTTAACTCCACTTTTGGATCATTTTGTTACTGATTATGATCAATCAAATTCCTGAATATAACAAATCATGTACAGCCTTAGGTTGTGTACTGTGTTTGTAAAGAAGAAGCATTAAAAACTCCACTTTTGGACTCAAATTATTCTCATAATTTGTCAATATGTTCAATTTATAGTTACTTATTTAATTTTAATTTTTTTTAATTTTAATTTTTTTACTCTCTTAGTTTTTTATATTTATTTAAACTTGTGTTTTGAGCATCAATTTAAAATAAATATATCCAAGCACTTACCCTCTGTGGAAAAACAAAACAAAACTGGGAATCCGTCGCAGGGCTTTTATTTTGAAAAGTATGAT
>NW_015647614.1:0-1077 GCF_001515625.1 Sinocyclocheilus rhinocerous | reverse complement strand
AGGCAACGCCACAAAGAGCTCTATGACCAATGCATGGCAAAAAAACAAAAAAAAAAAAAAAAAATCCCTGGACACAGGATTTTTCTTTTCTTTTTCTGCCATATGTGTCTATTCTAGAGACATTTTGTTACACTTTTACTTCGTGATTATTTTGCCTTATGTCTGTTCTGAGACATGTTACAGCTTTGTGATAAAACTCTAATTGGTTTTCTTTTGGAAATATGTTTCAAATTCACACGGAATGCATTTATGACTGTAAAGCATGTCTGTGTGTGTCAAAATCGTGATTAAAATCGAAATCGCAAAATTGATCAAAGAAATCTCGATAGCTTTTTTTTGTTGTCCATATCGCACAGCCCTTGTCCCGTATCAAATCAATATGGGACTCGATTTGTCCTGTATTTTACAAAGGCCAAAGTTGAATCGACAAGTAAGTATTTTGCACTGTTTATAATACTAATAGCAATTATAATGATTACAATAATTATTAATTATAATAATCGCATTTGGTCTCGTACTGTATCGCGTACCTTGTCAGTGCGTGCGCTTTGCTTGGCCATTTGTTGTGATAAACAGGAAAGTGTGTTCAAGCGCCAGCAAAACAGTGTAAAGAAATACTCTTTGTGAGAAGCAGTCAATCAGCAGAAGTTAAAAGCAGCTTGTAAGTGTATTTATTTCTTGTCTCAGTGTTTAGCACAGCTGTCGTTGCTAGGAAACGCTTGTTTTGTTTACTGTGGTTTATTTCTTGTCTCAGTGTTTGAAGCACTTGATGTTGCTAGGAAACGCTTGTTTTGTTTACTGTGGAGACGTGCTGAAATCGCGTTTGGTCTCGTACTGTATCGCGTACCTTGTCAGTGTCGTGCGCTTTGCTTGGCCATTTGTTGTGATAAACAGGAAAGTGTGTCCAGCTGAATTCAATTTGAGTTTTGTTAGACGAATATAAAAAGCTTAGTATACCTCGGCAGCGGTCGCGTGACGGCCTCCTCGTGTGAAGACCGAAGAGTGTAAAGACCATTAACTCTACCGTTCGATTCCACCGAGCAGGAACACCGGCAAGGCACATAAGTATCGCTTCTG
>NW_015647613.1:0-625 GCF_001515625.1 Sinocyclocheilus rhinocerous | reverse complement strand
TATCACTGTTTTCTCCAGAGCTGCTTTATCGCCAAGACTTTGTTTAATAATGTATTAATTTGACTTTTAGCTGTGCAGTAGCGCAGACGTTTACATTAGTTTAGCGGCGAAGGTCCCGAGGTTGCCATATTTTTTCGTACAAAAACATCAGCCAAATATGCATTCAAAGCTAGGCGGAAAACTGCAGGCTTAGAAATACTGTAAGACTTGGCAACACTGGAAGGTCCTGGCAGATCGCAGGCCGGATTTTCGCAGAAAAAAGGGATCAGTGAATCTGAAAATGCACACACTGGAAAAACTGGTACATATAACGACTTTCTACTTGGGGACCTTGATATAAATGTAGCGGAGTAAAAAGTACGATATTTGTCTTTCAAATGTAGTGAAGTTGAAGTAGCAAGTTTCCAGAAAAAATATCAATCAAGTAAAGTACAGATACTCAAAAAGTGTACTTAACCCTTGTGCGACCTTTTGGACATTTTTGTCCTTTTCAGTTTTGTTTTTTTGATCATTTTGCCTGTGTTATTGCCAACTGCATAAATTTTGGCACAGGTGTGTATTTTTTATTTTATTTTTATTTATTTTACTATTTCACTTCCATTTCCTTTAATAAATCTGTTTTGCA
>NW_015647612.1:0-846 GCF_001515625.1 Sinocyclocheilus rhinocerous | reverse complement strand
CATGCGACCGTTTCAGTGGTGGACCAAGAGCCAGAACATTTCACCATATTGTCATCCGCTTCGCAGAATTACGGTGACACGCAGATGTTTTCGTGCTCTAAAGCCGTGGAAAAGACCCCAGTTCCTTCAGAAAGGAGTCCAACTGAGGGCGTGTCTTCGTCGCAAAACTATCACGACGGGAGCGGTCCATCAAGGACGTCCAGTCCGGGGAGTTTGGTCAGAGGAACATCGGAACTGGCACATAAATCGTTTGGAACTACTGGCAGTCTTCCTGGCTCTCAGAAAGTTTTTACCGCAATTGACGGGCTGTCATGTGTTAGTCAGGACGGACAACATGACTGTAGTTTCTTACCTGAATTGCCAAGGAGGATTACATTCTCGCCCCCTGTACAGGCTGGCGAGGAGTGTTCTTCTTTGGGCTCAAACAAATTCCTGTCAATCAGAGCAGTTCATGTCCCGGGTCACCTGAACTCAGGAGCAGACTTCCTCTCGAGACAGAAGCTGGAGGACGGGGAATGGAGACTTCACCCTCAAGTGGTGGATCTCGTATGGCAGAGGTTCGAACGAGCGGAAGTGGATCGGTTTGCTTCGAGCACGACTACGCACTGCCCGCTCTGGTTTTCCCTGTCTACCCCGTCTCCTCTAGGTCTGGATGCTCTGGCCCACGAATGGCCCAGAACCAGTCTGTATGCTTTTCCCCCCCCCCGGCTGCTCCCAGTAGTTCTGCTCAGAGTGCGATCGGACCGGGTGGAGCACCTGCTGTTAGTGGCCCCGTGGTGGCCCACTCAGTTGTGGTTTTCAGACCTGGTCAGTCTGTCGGTCGGCCCTCCTTGGGAGATTCCCCTC
>NW_015647611.1:0-491 GCF_001515625.1 Sinocyclocheilus rhinocerous | reverse complement strand
GGAACAGGATGGCGCTCAGGAGGAGCGGACACTTGAGGGCGCTTTTTAGGAGCAGGGCACTCTGGGCACTCTGGACTGGATTCGGGGACTGGAGCCCTCTCCTCTTTGCTTTGGCACTTTCGCTGCGCCATACTCAGCTCACCCTCAGGGTGCAGGGGGCGGAGCTCCTCTCCGCGTTCACACCGTCCGCGGCTTTCTCCCTCGTGGCGGGCATTGTCGCCAGCTCTCGCACCTGGTCTGATGGCTTGGGCTCTCCTTCCGGGGCGATCCTCCGCTCAGTCGCTCGGCATTGCGCTGGCTCGTAGATCGCGGCGGGAATTGGCTCTCCGTCGTCGGTGGGCTCGGGCTTTAGCTCCGCACAGCGAAGAGATGGTGGGCTGGGCTCTGGGTCCGGAGTGGATCTGGCGAGATCATCCTTGGGAGTGACGATGAGAGGCGTTTCTCGGCAGAATCCACTCCACAAACGCGGTGAAATCCGCTCGAGGACCATC
>NW_015647610.1:0-933 GCF_001515625.1 Sinocyclocheilus rhinocerous | reverse complement strand
CTCTGAAGATTGGCAGGAAACTGGATGTGATTCTTTGGTGCTCAAAACATTTCACCATGCGTGCATTTGGGTGGCTTCATCTGATTAAAATAACATGGTTTTAACATAACCCATTTTTATTTCTCTTGAATATCATTTGTCTTAATACACTACTTTAGCTCTCTTTATGCTGTATCCTCCAGTAAAGTATTGCACATGGTGTTGGATAAAGTATTAGATAAGATTATTAATGTGTATGCCATCTACCCAATATTTGAGCTTGAACGAAAGCTTGTTTTATTTCCAGAACATTGAAATGAGTGAAAAGCTGTTATTTTGAACGGTGTGTGTTGTACGGCAATTTATAGAAGTTATTAACAAAACCTGCAGAGACATTTCCCCCAGGTGATGTCTTGAACAGCATGTTAATTTATGCACGAGAAGGTAACCACACAGGGCGTGTCTAAGCCCTGCAACAGCGTCCGATTGGGACAATCGCGTCTGGGATGGGCCAAATCGGGCTTGCTTAAAAACCCAATGCCTGAACAGATGCGCATGTAGCACACCCGCCGTCCGACTGGTGGTGCTGCAGTAAGTTTTCTGTTTAAATAAACAAAGATAGGCACAGTTGTGCTGCTTTCAGTCATGGAGTCGCTCTTGTAATGCTTTATTACAATAATTCAAAGATTGTATAATTAAATCACAATGTCTTATGTCACCTTACATGTGACTCACTTAAACCAAACACTAATAAACATGTGTTGCATAACTCTTGTAAGACTTTTCTGTATTTCTGTCATCTAACTCAATACCTTCTTCCTTTACATCACAATATATTACAGTCTCTCTCATATGTGTAAATGACCACTGTACCACTGTATAATCAACCACTGTAAAATTAAATTTATATTAGCAAAGTCCACTAAAGGAGGTAGAGCTTTTTCGCATTTGGCT
>NW_015647609.1:0-575 GCF_001515625.1 Sinocyclocheilus rhinocerous | reverse complement strand
TCGTCTTGCTGTCGTCAAAGAAATCAGCAACAGGCGATATCTCTGGCTATCATCGATACACGATACCCTCGTCTACCGGCACGACCCTAAATTAAAGGTTGTGATGACGATTCGTTTCCTTACCAGTATTCTCTTGTGATGACGATTCGTTTCCTTACCATAATGTATTCTCTTGAAAATTCTTTGTCAAATGTGTGTTGAATGTAAACTCCTATTAGGAATTTAACCATTCAATGTGAATTTATCTGAGAATATTCTTAAATAAGGAAATCTATTCAGTGATTGCTCCATGCGTATTTTGTCATCCAAAATCCCGTTTGTGGCACAGCAAAGTGTTGTGAATCAACTCTAAGACTGACACTTAAGATTTAGTCCTACACTTCGCTTAAATTACGATGAGATGCTTGATAACTAACTTTTAAGCGCAGCTTTAAGCCAAGAAGTGTTTTACACTTAAGTCAATTCTTAGTTCTTGAGAGTAATTCTCAGAGGCTTGATAAATACGGGCCCTGAAATGTATCCAGCTTTGTAATGTACTAAACTCCAGAATGAGACTCTAATAAAAAAAGAAAAAA
>NW_015647608.1:0-1000 GCF_001515625.1 Sinocyclocheilus rhinocerous | reverse complement strand
CAGCGTTATGATACACCTCCAGCCTCCCAGAGCACCGGCCCTCCCGAGCTCAGTCTGAGAGGAACATGATCTAAAACACACACATCACAAAAAAGGACACATTAATTACCAGCAGAGTACTGTCAGAACAGCAGCGTCTGCACAGGAGTATGTGTGATCATTTGTACTGTATATTCCAACAGAAATCCTGCTGGTGCTTCATATCAGAACACCATTACCTTGGGTTGCATAGAACATTCATAATTTTTATGTTTTTTCCATTAAATGAACTTACCTGAACACTGTCTCTGGTGGAGAGATGTGGAGCATGTCAGAGAGCTGCGAGGAGACTCATGACTCTCCTGTTCTGTAACAACAATTAAATATTATAAAATATGTATTCAATACAACTTCTCAAAGCATTAATGCTAAAGGATAACTGTATTGTTTACTGATGGAAAAAGTATTTGTTTTACCTGAGCAGATGATTTTGGCCAATTCATCTTCACCACAGTCACTCTGTCCCCAGGCTGAAGATGGACACTGCCACAGATTTGAATCATGTGGTCGACATGTAACTTTATCCAGCCAGTTAGGAGCTGATTTCACTTGCATTTATTCTGTCCCCAGGGTAAAGATGGACACTGCCACAGATTTGAATCATGTGGTCGACATGTAACTTTATCCAGCCAGTTAGGAGCTGATTTCACTCTTGGTGTAGAAGCAGACAAAACACCAGATCTTCCACAGTTCAGCTCTTGACAGATCAGACTCGCTGTGTCTCTGTCCATCTTGTTGTAACACACATTTCCCCAGGATCCATTGTAGAAAACCTCCACATTCCCTTCACAGCCCTCAGTTAACCTGATCTCTTTAAATTCTACATGAAAAAAATTACATTTTAAAATCACAAAATTGGAAAATGTGAACACTACGGACACATGAGCGTTGAAATGTGTAAAACTGTATATTTAAATTCAATGTAAACAATTTAGCAGCATGTTTACCTGAGCACACGACT
>NW_015647607.1:389-537 GCF_001515625.1 Sinocyclocheilus rhinocerous | reverse complement strand
TTTGAATATGCTTGTGTGTCATCTTCACTTGTTTCCGCGATCGTCATTGCCATGGTTGTGTACGTATGTGTGGGGCGGAGATTTCAAAATAAGAGTGAGGTCCTGTTGGGGTATGGGCGTGTTTGTTTTGGTGCTTTCAAATATCAAC
>NW_015647607.1:0-179 GCF_001515625.1 Sinocyclocheilus rhinocerous | reverse complement strand
GGCTAACCAACCAACTCTTTCACAGAACAGCTTGTAACATTAACACAAAAGAACACTTAGTGATAATCCCAACTCAGGAAGGAGATTGTCAAATTTGGGGCAAATAACCAAGATGATGGTCAAAGAGATGCACGGCATGACCATCACATGTAAATCCATGATAGTAATCACGATCACAA
>NW_015647606.1:2915-3090 GCF_001515625.1 Sinocyclocheilus rhinocerous | reverse complement strand
ATACAAGAGAAAATAAAATAGGTCTCTTAAAATAAACAACTAATTAGTTTCCTTTTTTAGAAAAAAATTTAATTTGTATTGCTGAAATTGCATACATCCTTTTAAACCCATTTAATGCATGTAACTGCCAAATTACATTCAAAATGCAAATACAAATATATCAATAATAAAATAA
>NW_015647606.1:1150-2884 GCF_001515625.1 Sinocyclocheilus rhinocerous | reverse complement strand
TAAAACTAAGGCATAAATCAAAATAATAGTAATAAAAATAATAATAGTACCTAAACATTGCATTTATGTCGTGCAACTTAACATTCAAGTTTCAGCCTAACAAAAGCTCAAGTATGACATGAGCATTTACTGTCTACTTGGATGGCTTTGTGGCTTTTCTAAGAGCCAAAAATCAGTGGACAGGAAGGTAACTTGGAACAAGAACAAGAGTCCATAAACAATTTCTAAACATATTTTTTCATATTTTTGATATCCTTCATATTATATGCTGTTACCAAGCAAATGAAATCAGTATCAACAAAATTCATCTTTGCAATGCAGAGGAAACACAGAAGCTGCATCTGCAGAGATATTTAGATGTAGGCCTATTTACACTATTTAATTCAGCTCAGAGGGACATGAATGCATTTAACCTGCAGTTACAAATGCATAAATAATATTTTGTATATATATTTGTATTATAATATTTATTATAATATTATAATAAATAATATTATTATAAACATAAAGCACTGAATACTGATGTTTACAATTATTTTAAAAATGAAAATATACTTTAATTGTCAAATTAAAACCACCAGTAGGTGGCAGGAAGTCACTGTTAAGAAGTGAGTCATTGTGACTGAACCGAATCATTTAAACGGTTGATTCATTCAGGAACGAAACACCGTCATGTTGCTCAGAGACGCAAAACAGCGCTGTGGCTGTGTTTGGAATTATTTTTTGTTGGCGAGAGCAAAACAGGCAATATGGTGTCTAAAACATAAGTCTCTTAATATTAGCTTCTTGTTTATTGAACTGTTGCATGAAATCAGTATCACATTTGTAATCATGCTGATTTTTAGAGGTGAAAACTGGCACTCTTCGTGTGATATTGCCTAACTTTCTTTCTGTGGTATTTTTATGCATAACTGTATGGGGAGTGTGTCTGTGTCACAGAGAGAGAATGAGAAAATCAACATTAATGGCGCTTAGTCTTGTGCCTGATAAGCCTGATAAGCCAGGGTGAGGGCATCCACTAGCCAGTGGGCCATCCTCAGTTTAGAGACGGCATTCCCTTTCTGCCGGCCTCCGTAACAGACAAGTGCTGATCTGAGGTCCTGAAGCTTTGTGTCCGGTCCACGTACCATCTCAAGGCTCGGCGGTGTAATGTCTGATTACTTTTCTTAGGGAATTGAGAGGACTCGAATCTGAAAATTCGAAATCAACCTGATTAGAACTGATTTCAAATTTTAATAGTTTACACCTTATCAACGGTCGTCCAGCGAGACGTTAATGTCTTCAAATTTTAATGGTTTACACCTTATCAACGGTCGTCCAGCGAGACGTTAATGTCCGTGTATCTTAACAATCTGACTATGTGTATTTTCCTTGGCCACAGGTCAATACAATTATGATAATTTGTAAGCTCCGAGCGAGGTAACGTGATCTTGGCAAGGTTTGACTTTAAAATTATACGACACCAGACAATGATTCTTTATAAATGAAACACAAATTTATTGGCTATTCTAGATTACATTAAACTAAGCTAAAACACACATACACACACACACATAAATACAGTTCTGAAGAATGAAAATGATGTGAACGGAGTTCTGAGGAAAGACCAAAGTTTTAGCAAGATATTCGCTACAGTTCTCTTACTTGCAACCTGAGAAAATCACAAAGCAGAGATTTGGCTTATGCTTACTGCTTAAAATTAGCTCGGCACCAGTTCAGCAGAGATAAGATTTT
>NW_015647606.1:676-1118 GCF_001515625.1 Sinocyclocheilus rhinocerous | reverse complement strand
GTTTACTTGCGTTTTTGGGTGACAGCTGAAAAGCTGAGTTTCCTGGTTTGGCTGCTTGAGGGAATTCCGTTGCTGATTGGTTACTGAGATGACGTAAGGATGGCGTCCCTTTGGGGAAGCCCTTCCGGAGATTGGTTGGTTTCTTGATGACGCAGAGGCTTGAGCAGTTCTGCTGAAAAGTCTGAGTTTGCAAGACTTTAAGTTCTTTGAAGATCTCTGATAATCACGATGTTTCAACTGAAGTGTTTGAGTTTTAGATGACTGATTGCTTTGATGGTAAACATGTGAGCACAAGTTGGAGTGCTCTTAACACGGCGAAAAGCGAAGAAGCAAGCAAGCAAGTGAGTCTGTCTTGCATTGGGTTTTTGATCCGCGGCAAGTCCGTCCCACGGCGCGATCTTCCAATCGACTTCTTGCAAGGCGGAGCATGCATACATTAACA
>NW_015647606.1:0-179 GCF_001515625.1 Sinocyclocheilus rhinocerous | reverse complement strand
TGGAATGCAGGGGGAAAAGGGGAGGTGTCCTGAGGTCATGCCCATGTCACGAGTGTAGATCTGCCATCCTTCTGCTGGACAGGGAGCTCTTAATCTGTCGCTTTCTGTTTATCAGATTATCAATTTATGCGTTGAACGGTCATGGGGTCCGGGCGAGTCTGTCGCTGGAACATTTCCAG
>NW_015647605.1:386-525 GCF_001515625.1 Sinocyclocheilus rhinocerous | reverse complement strand
ATCAATATGTCTGAGATCATATGCAGTAGCTGTGCCCTGCTTTTATAGTTACTAAATGTAAGCAGACTTGAATGTTCAGGTGCTCACCAATATCAAAACACATGTAACTGACTACAACAAAACACAGAAAGCTTTGTTG
>NW_015647605.1:0-149 GCF_001515625.1 Sinocyclocheilus rhinocerous | reverse complement strand
TCATCTTTATTATACTTCTCTGACTGGACTAGCAAGGAGCAGTTAGAGTCGATGAGAAAGTAAGTTCAAGTACATGTCTGCACTGACCTTGATTATACTATGTAATATAATGTTTTCTGCAATAATTGGGGGAATCTTAACTGAGGAGA
>NW_015647604.1:0-5670 GCF_001515625.1 Sinocyclocheilus rhinocerous | reverse complement strand
GCTGACATGATGGTATGTCTGCAGTCTGTGGAGAGTGGTTTTGGCATTGTTTAGATGTTAGAATGAGAATGTTGCTTGTTACTGTTGCTCATTTATTAAATATGTCAGTATTATAATTGTTATTGCACTTCTTCGCACTGAAATGTCTAATTTAGGCTGTTCACCCACTTTTTGGTTTTACATTTTGTAGTTCAACAGAATTCTACTTGGGCACTGCATGACCCTTGGCTGGCCTTGTGCAGTAAAGGTTTTATATGAGGACTTGATGTTCACTGTGATTATGGTCAATAAAAATCTTATCCAATAACTCCATTTTATTTATTTTGATTAAATGACATCTGCTGGTAAAATAAAAATGGTATAATTGTTAGAAAATAAACTAAAAAGCAGCAAAAATTCATGCAACAAGATATCTAATTTTCAGCAAGCAAATTTTCTACATATTGAACTGTACTCAAAAAAATGTCCATGCCATTGGACTCAGAGGGTTGTAGAGGATTAATATGTTCTCTCAGCTGCTCCACTTGTTCAGGAGTTAGAGGGCTGTCAAACTGTGGAACATTCACCACAGCTTGTGGATCCACAACATACCCACTGTCCTCCCAGTTGATGTAAGGAATGGTCATCTCCTGAAATTAAACAAACAGGGAAAGATTCACTGTGTTATTCCAAACAATTATATTAATAATAGTTGATTTAATTATTACAATCATTGTGGTTTGTAACATTTGGATTAAAAAAAAAAAATTTTCTGTGCAACTGCTTCAGTACCTCTGGGTTGGCAATGGGATGTTCCATCTGACCAGCCCCCCACAGTTGGTTTGGTGAGAGGTTTTGCTCTGTTCTCAATGGGTGGTTGTCCCATCCCTCACGGAACAAACTGAGATTGGCTTGCAGTCGGGGCAAAAATACGTAATGGCAGCACAACAGGTGAAGACTGCTGCTCAAATCTAGCATGTCCTGTTCCTCTAGTGTGTGCAAGATTTGGTAAAACACACTGGTGACTCCCATCCAGAGATCACGCCACAGCCTCTCAACTCTTAATTAAAAAAAACAAATTACAAACAACAAATTACATTATTACATTACAAGTCTTTCAAGTAGTAATTCAAGGTCTATTAGACATTTAAATTATCTTAGATGAATCTATCTTGCCTCTGATTGTGCACACTTTTGCCTGCTATAAAGCAGTTGCTGTCTGGCCCACGTACAGAAAACATCAGACGAGCCACTCCAACATTCTCTCCTCCCTGATCAGCTCGCACTCTAAACAATAAAATATATTTATTTATTGCCAAACACCCTAGTTGTTTGGAATTTAAAATATAAAATGAAGAGTTTTTTTTTTTTTATCTCATTAAAAGAATATTAATAAAATGTAATTAATATTATGTCAAACTTAATGTATTAAACTTACAATGTTTTTGACTTACTAGTGTATGGGAAATAAATTAAAATATATATATATATTATTTGATTGTAAAAGAAAAAATTAGTTTTACTTCAGTGGGTATCCAAATTCCTCAACAGCCTGACTGAAGAAAAGTAGGGTTGTGTCAGATCGGTTGTTGTCTGCAGCTCTCAGGTACATTATCTATACAAATGACAGAAGCACTTTAAGCACCTATATCCAGTATGTACTGTACTTTTAGATCGAAAGTGTGGTTGAAATAGCTTTGGCTGTGTATGCTTTCTCACCTTGCGTGAAAAACCATCAATTCCTGCAAAGATCACTATATTGTACCTGTAGAAAAACATAATGCTTTTGAATTGTAAACTCTTGTATAATGTTATAAATATCATTAAAACAGACATTCAAGTCTATTGAGCATATTCCATTTACTGTTATGAGAATACTCAGGTTACCTGATAAGCTTATGATTTGTGTCTATATGTACTAAGTACTTTGGGCATGGCACTGAGTATGTTCGTCTGATGACACATCCCAACTGAGTCATTCTTGTGAGAATCCCAAGACTATCCACTCGGTGCATTGCTGCTTTTACTCTGTTCCACTGCAGTCGATGACCTTGCGCCTTCAGTGTTCCTTTAATCAATCTGTAGCCTGCATGTGGCATTCTTTCTTTGATTTGGGAAACAAGTCCATCAAGTTCTGCATCAGTGCAGGTACTATACAGTCCCCTAACTGATAGATTGTTTTCAGCCATTCTCCTAAAGAGTGTAGCCCGGGAAACACCCAGCAAATGTGAAATAGTTATTACAGGGAGTCCAATCTCCAGAAGATAGGCAATGTGATCTGTAGGCACTACAATCCTTGGACGCCCACTTGCACTTTGTCCTTCCACCTGAACAACTGAATGTGAAATTTGTGAGCGTCTGTGATTCTGGATTGCATTATGTAGTTCAGTTAATCTTTCGGTCACATCCTGAGACACATGCACATGCTGTGCCACAGCATCAATAAATACTACTTCCTGCCTACATACAAATTCCAAATAGTCTATGTCAAGCTGGGGTTGCTGAAGAGCATGTGTAACCCGTGTAAGTAATCTCTCCAGAATGTGGTCATGTAGTAATTCCTAAAATGAAATGGAATAAAGAGAAATTTATAAAAAAATTACATTTGTACTTACCGTAAATTAGACCATGTTTACATAAATGTAATACAATGTTACACGAAGAAGTAAACATTAACTTCATTACGAGTATGAGTCAAGTAAGCTTAAAGATTTATCATCCAGTTATGTAGTTATGATATTTGTTTTACTTACCCAACCAGCTTGTTGGTTTAAAATGGCATTATCCATTTTCCTAGATGTTTTACAGGTTCTTCGGGAGAATGCGAACAATGAATGTCTTGTATCGCCTCAAACCAGGCAAGTAGGCAGGCATATGCCAGCTCTGTACTGCGACTGCCACCTAGTGGTAGCTGCCTGCTTTGCCTTTCAGTGAAAGCCAGTTGCGTGTGGATCGTCGATGTTAAAAGCCGCGGAAAAGTAAGTCTCATAATCCAAATGAACCGAACAGGATCGACTCGAACAAGAAATCAATAAATGCACGCGTGCCACCTGATCCACACATGCACGGATTCCTTTTTGCACGCGGAAATTATGACATTTTAATATAAAGTAGAACATTTATACTCACAAAATGACTTTAAACGCTGCACATTAATGTAATTCTTAATTCTGCCGACACTAGTTGAAAAGCATTTGTTTCGGTGTAGTAACGCACATTTGCAAATTTTTCAAATCGTGTATACGTTAATGAATTGCACTGAGCCTTGTTTGTAGGTATTTGTGTGTGTGTGTATCTGAAATGCTGTAAACTGCGAAAATGAAGTCTCAAAATCCAAATGAACCGAACAAGATCGACTCGAACAAGAAGTCGATAAATGAACGCGTGTCACCTGATTCACAAATGCATGGGTTCCTTTTTGCACGAGCAATTTATAATATATTAATGCAGAACAGACCATTTTTATTCACAAACATGTCTTTATTTGTACAAATCGCTGCACAATCATTTAATCCCGAATTCCACAGACTCAAATTGAAAGGCTTGTCTTGAGAACATTTTCTGAAAAGTTGTTTTTACAGTGACCTAATGATTGACAAAAACATTTTTTCTATAGTGTAATACTGTGCCACTAGGGGGCAGCCTCAAGGTATCAGAAATTGTGCATCGTCTCTAGTCTTTTGTTGGGTTGCTTGTTCTTAATGCATTTCCTCAGTCTTGTCATCCCCACACTTCTTACAACACCCACTTACTTACATGTCCATTCAAAGACACATTCAGCTCATGTGAGGGCCAAATGGCTGTTGTAAATTTTTTAAATATAATATCACTTCCATATTATTGCCCACTGAAAATAATGCATCTTTCTCATTGCTCTGTGTGCCCACACAATTTTGGGTAGTTATTTGTCACAAAGCTTCAGCCTACGTGGTGCAGGTCTGATTCATGAAGAAAGGTTGCGTAACCGTTAAATCAGCATGTTATGAATGATTGTTGTTCATTATGCTGCAGGGGAACCAAATCAGGTTCCTAAAATAGCAAGCTCTTCTGTAATTCCAAAAAAAAGTTTCATATTCCTGATGCATGCTGAAATATTGCAGTAGATGCTGAGGAAGCTTTCTGCGATTGTGCCGTAATAATGTCGCATTAACACAGAGTTAGCAGGCTAGCCGGTTTGGGACTTGAAGTATTTTCTGGCCCATTTAAGACTGGTGATGGAGTTCAGCGGGCCTGCTCTGTTAGTCTAGCTGTCCGTGAGGGAGCGTCAAGGCCGGAGTGGCCCCTGCCAGAGATTAAAGAGCATTATTGATTAGGGCTGCATGATAAATCGAAATGGAATCGAGATCGAGATCGCGATTCGACAGAAGCTGTGATTGTCATGCGTATCTTTCAGTGAAGCATGGTTCTGTGATCAGCAGTAAATCTCCATCCATAGGCCAGAGGCAGAGAAACAAGAGAAACACAAAATACGCCTCGCAGAAGAAACCCAGAAAATCCCTATCGCTGCAGCTGAAGATTCAACTGATTCAACTTGATTATGACAATATATGGTTTATCTGAGTTATTACTATTGTAATTTTCATTAAAATAAAGTATGTTTATAATGCAATGCCTTTATCACTGCTTAGAATACTATGAAATATTTTGCGTGCCTTATTCTGTGTAAGAAGCCACGTCATCTCAGAGAAGGATTTATTTCAAACACTCGACTGACGTTATGAAGTGAGTTTGGAGTAAAAATATGTTATTAAATGTGGTATTTTCACATGCTTTCAGATGGAGCAGCATTTACTTCACAGAGCCGTAGTTCACTGAGAAGCTATGCAAACAGCTGTCATTATCGCGAACGATTTCTTCGATTTCAGAATCACGCAATAAAATCGTCTGCGATTTTTTTTGCGTAACTTGTCAGTGAACTACGGCTCTGTGTAGTAAATGCTGCTCCATCTGAAAGCACGTGATGATGATTTCCTTCTGATTACAGAACCGGCTTTACTAACAAAATGTGCATGACAATCGCTTTCGATTAATCGTGCAGCCCTACTATGAAGCTTCACTTTGTGAAGAAACAATATATGCCTATAGACTGAACTATAAGTATTACTTAAGTATAAGTATTACACATGCATTTGATGTTACCGCTTTCACAAAATTGTGTTTTTGTAGTTTACAGTCGGTATCCTTTTCAATAACATGCACTTTGAACCCAGTTTTCAAAACTTTAAAGGGATAGTTCACCCAAAAATGAAAATTCTGTCATCATTACCTGAGTTTTTACAAACCTGTATCTTTGTTCTGCTGAATTTGAAGGAAGATATTTTGAAGAGTGTTTGTAACCAAACAGTTTTCAGGCACCATTAACTTCCATAGTAGAAAAAAAAATACTACGGAAGTGAATGGTGCCCGGTTACTGACAAGTTTTCTTGGATACAAACATTCTTAAATATATCTTTTTTTTTTTCATCAGAAGAAATTAATGCAGGTTTTAGGGCTGCACAATTAATAGAAAATGAAATCGCAAAGGCAATAAATCGCAATTAGGCAGAAGCTGCGATTGTCATGCGTATCTTATCAGCAGTAAATCTCCATCCGAAGGCCAGAGGGCGCTCTCGAGCTGAAACTCCAAATACGCCTCGCAGAAGAAATTCAGGAAATGCCTATCGCTGCAGCTGAATAAACAGAAGATTTAAC
>NW_015647603.1:346-577 GCF_001515625.1 Sinocyclocheilus rhinocerous | reverse complement strand
AGAAATCAGGAAGGGGGCCAACACTTTTTCACACCACTGTATGCAAATTCATTCTCTGGCAGCAGGAGGCACTTGTAGAGCGGGAGAGATAGAGGTTACCCCGGTAACAGCTGTAATCAAATAAGCACTGCTCTCACAAACGCTGCTCAGGCATTACAGGCAAGATGAAATGAAAATGACATCCATAATTTTCTGAAGACAGTCGGTTTCCTTCAGAAATACAGTGATATA
>NW_015647603.1:0-133 GCF_001515625.1 Sinocyclocheilus rhinocerous | reverse complement strand
TTGAACTCTTTCATTTGATCTGGGTGTCTTTAAAGTGTTTTGTTAGTTTGGTGTGTTTCCTCCTTTTGAGGTAGCCACGTCTCAGTGCTTTATGAAGACAGCGCATCTGCGCACCTTTCGGATAGCGCATCAA
>NW_015647602.1:0-1894 GCF_001515625.1 Sinocyclocheilus rhinocerous | reverse complement strand
TTTTACATAAGGGTGGGTAACAAGGTCATATAAATCTAGATAAACTGGGATATTTTAAAGTTCTGAAAAGTTTTAAATTGTGTTTACTAGAATTAAGATTCATAATCATAAACCATAACTAAATATAAGCTAAACCTAAATATACATAACCTACATATAGGATAAGTGCATTAAGCCCACTTTACATAAGGGTGGGTAACAAGGTGATATAAATCTAGATAAACAGGGATATTTTAAAGTTCTGAAAAGTTTTAAATTGTATTTGCTAGAATTAAGATTAATAATCATAAACCATAACTAAAATATAAGCTAAACCTAAATATACATAACCTACATGTAGGGTAAGTGCACCCAAAATCTAAGTTTGTGTTTTTCATAGATACTGACATGGTTTATGAGAAAAATCAACCGTTAAAATGTCAGATTTATCTCTCATTTGAAAATGTATTAATTAGTTGATGTACACTTTAGAATATAAAATTAAGATTTTATGAATAAAGTATGGCATGGGCTTAATTGGTACTTCAGCACCATTCAAGACCGCATGTGTTCCAAATAAGCCCACATCATGATATATTCACAAAATATATAAAAATATATATTTTAAAGAAGTAAAACACCAATATATTTATTCAGTGACAGAAGTGTTTTAAAAATTCCTTTTACTGATGTTTGCTAGCGCTCATCACCTGTACTAATAACATTTAACCCCAGCCACACAGGACATGTAAGGACTGTAAAAAGACACACTAGTCAAAACTACGTTTAGATCACCTCACCTCACATTTTTCCTTCTTTCATTTTACACTTAGCCTATATAACATAATCTAGTTCTTGTTTACAGTCCACTTGAAGACACTCTGAAATCTTGCTCTCTACCGCTGAACTGAGGAAGTTCTCCCGTCCCTGATGAGCATCAACTCTGATCTTGTAGCCCTATCTAAATATAGTTGTAAATTTAGTAAGTAAGGTAAAAGGTTAGTAAGGTAAAAGCACACAAAAAACTTATCATTAAACAATTTCACTCAGAAAATTTATCAAAGTTTGTAGTTAGAGGGATTCCTCATTGAAACACATAAGGATTTATGTTAAAGATTAGCTTGTTGACTACAGTTTGCTTGTGTTTTGTGGTGCTGTACCATTTAAGTCCATCTTTATAAAAAATTTAAAAAAAAGTTAATTTATGAATCTCTGAATAAATAAATGCATAACAAATCTGCTCTGCAAAACAATTTATGATGTATTTATTTGTAAATTAATGAAAAAGTAATCACAAAACAGTGTTCACATGCTTAATTCGTTGGCAGTCTATCTTTCAGTAAGGCTAATGGTTTGACCTTGAGATTAGCTTTGTGCGCAAGCCAATAAAAAATCTTTCCATTTAAAGAGAAATGATATAAAATTATAAAGTTTTATTTGTTCATACACAAAACAATACATTTATCTCTTATTTGACATATCAATGTACTTAACAAAGGGCTGAAAATTGCAGAAATGTGTTGATTTCTGAAGGGTCCCAAAACACCAAAGTTTTGGGGGTGTCTTTGCTTGAAGTACCCTGAGGCAGCAGGCACATGAGTTGGGCTTACTCAACATTGACAAATGTGATTGGTATGCAATAAAAATGTTAGGGAATTAACAAATCACTGGATTGGTTAAAATAATGACTAGCATAATATTTTTCCTTTTTTTAATTTGACTTCAAAGTTGAAAGTGGGCTTAAAACAGCGGTCTCCAACCCTGCTCCTGGAGAGCTACTATCCTGTAGACTTCAGTTCCAACTTACCTGTAATTATCAAGTAGCCCTGACTACCTTGATTAGCTGCTTCAGGTGTGTTGGACGGCTGTTAGTGACATTATTCCCTACGGCCAAAGGCCTAGGCTACATACCCAA
>NW_015647601.1:0-1319 GCF_001515625.1 Sinocyclocheilus rhinocerous | reverse complement strand
ATCCTTAAGGGTTGATGAGTGTGAGAAACTCTTTCCACACTGAACGGTTTCTCGCCAGTGTGAACCCTCATATAGAAACTCTTTCCACACTGAACACAAGTGAACGGTTTCTCTCCAGTGTGAACCCTCACAGTTTCTCTACAGTATGAATTTTCATATGCTCCATAAGGTGTCCTTTTTGTGTGAAACTCCTTCCGCACTGATCGCTTGTGTGCGGCCTCTCTCCAGTGTGAACACTGATGTGACGCTCAAGATGATGTTTGTTTGAAAATCTCTTCCCGCACTGATCACATGTGAATGGCTTTTCTCCAGTGTGAATTCTCGTGTGAACATCAAGATTATATTTGTCTGTCAAACTCTTTCCACAGTGAGTGCAGGTTAAAGATTTTTTGGCTCTTCTATTCCTTACATTTTTCTGTTTGGTTTGAGAGCAAATCAAAGGTTTTTCTTCAGTTTTAACATGACTTTTATCCTCAACTTGACTGAATTCTCCATTCTCCTCATTTTCTTCAATCAATTCTGAAATAAAAGTACAAAGAGAAATATGAAAAAAAACTATAAAAATGAACCGTGATGTAACAGTGGACAGTAGATCACATCATTTTGATGTGTTTTTAAAAATGATATGTCCCTGAAACTTAAAAAAATTATTGGCACAAATACAGTCTTTCTATAGGGAGAACTACTAAACATGTTTGATCAATATTCTAACATACATTTTGAAAAGAAGTACCCAGTTCATAGAAAGTAAATATTATTGGATGCTTCAGCTAAATTATTCAACAGCTCTAAATATGTTTCCTATTACAACAAATCTAAAACCACTTGAAACTTTATCATCTTATTAATGAAGAATCAAGATTAAACACAAATCTGTTTGTTCTTCAGTATCTTCAATGTGTTTCATGCTGCAGGGTTTGTGGATCTTCAGAATTTCTGTCTGGAAATGCAGAAGATTTTTATTCATCAAAATATGAATTAATCAGACATAATCAATGTGAATATAACCACTTATGTATCAAGTTATTCTACTATTATAATCATGTATTTGCCTGTGTGTATGAAGGCCTGCTTGAGAATGGAATGTGCAGACATTACAAAAGGCCTGCTTGACTTTAAGTCTTCGAAGTGTTTCAAAGAGTTCACTGAAGTACTTCTTTTGGACATTAGACAAAATATTTGATGAGGACTCCTCGTTTCACTTAACATAAACTGAGGCCTCCTGTCTACTTCCTAAAAACAAACTGGAGGCACAGTCAAAAAAGGAAAAAAACAAAAAAAGATAAACAATAACGACTATGGGCCAGTTTTACTAACAG
>NW_015647600.1:0-1929 GCF_001515625.1 Sinocyclocheilus rhinocerous | reverse complement strand
CCATTGGCCCTGGTTGTTGAGTATAGACATTAATGATGGGTACAGCTATCTGGTGAGGGACTGCAGGGACTGCTGTGGGTGGGCTTGGCTGAATAGCTGGTGGAGGAGCATTTACTGGAGACATCACTGTCATTTGTTCTGATTCTTCTTTCTTTACTGCAGCTTGAATCTTTTTCTTACTCTTTCTTGTCAGTTCTTCAAGGTGTAATTGAGTTAATTTAGTTCTTCAAGTTGTAACTGAGTTAATTTTCTCTGTAGCTCTTTCTCTTGGTTCTTGAGCTTCTGTTAATTTTTTCTGTATTGCTCCACTGCATGAGACACATGGTCACAGAACTCTTTGTGTGTTTTAGAGTTTAAGCCGACCACATCTTCCAGCCTGCTCTTTACAGCTTGTGGCATAGCATCAGTCACAGCATTTCTAAACAATGTTGTCATTAATGGGTCTCCTTCTGGATTCCCTTTGATTTCTTGCTTCCATCTTTTCAGCTGTCTCTGGACATATGGGTTGGATTTTCTGTTCCCCCAGCTGTTCTCCCTTTAATGAGTTAGGGTCCAGTCTGATCGGGTACTCAGCACGCAGTGCCTGCCACACTGCTGGACGGAATGCATCAAAAACAGTTCCATCCATGTAGTGAGAGTCCACAGCTCTGTCCAGATTGGATGCTTGAAGAATTTCTTCCATTTTTGCCCCTCCTATAATCTTTGCCAGCAGTGCTTTAATGTCCCCCACAGCTAAAAGTTTGCCCATAGTTTCTTCTTCAAACACCTTAATCCACTTCCCAGCCCCCTCATGGATGTCTGGGAGGCGAGTGACCAGCCCCTCAAGGTCCTGTGAGGCCCAGGGGACATACTGTCCCTGTGTACCCTTAATTAAAATCTGAAGTTGTGCAGTCAGTGGTCTAAGTCTTCATTTATCTCTTCCCTGTCCCCATGTTCCTTTATCAAATGATGTTGCTTTCATCATTTCTAATGCTATGCGTGCCTGTTTATAACAATCCAAAGGTAAATATCCCTCACTTTTTATTCTGTCGCCTCTTTGGTCTTACATCTGTTTCTTTTTGTTTTTCTTCCAATTCTACTTGTCCTTCCATTTGCATTTCTCCAGACACTTCTACAGTACCCTTAAGTATTGGGAACTGTCCCTCTTGGGGCAACTATGGGGGTGTCAGGGTTATGGACCTGTCTGTGTGTGTTTTTGCTCCCTGTGACCCAGTTTCTGTCTCCCGTTGATTGTGTTAATTTGATTCCAGGTGTGTCTAGTTCTTCCCCCAATTATCCTGTGTTTAAAAGCCCTAGTCCTTTCAGTCAGTGTTTGTCGGATCTGAACGTCCTTCCATGTGTTCCTGTGTCTCCTACGTTCCCCTTGTGGTTGGACCTGTCTGTGTGTGTTTTTGCTCCCTGTGACCCAGTTTCTGTCTCCCGTTGATTGTGTTAATTTGATTCCAGGTGTGTCTAGTTCTTCCCCCAATTATCCTGTGTTTAAAAGCCCTAGTCCTTTCAGTCAGTGTTTGTCGGATCTGAACGTCCTTCCATGTGTTCCTGTGTCTCCTACGTTCCCCTTGTGATTGGATTATTAAAAGACTGTGATATTGAAGAACTCCTCGTTTCCTCGTTCCTTGCTCCCCGAGTGTGTTGTGACAGAAGAACCCACCGAAACAGTTACCTCCGTTTGTATCCTCCGTTTTGTTTCTCTTTTTTACTCAGTTTTTTGTTTCCGTTGTGTGTTCCCCACGGATCCCTTCACTCGCCCCAAATTTCTCCTTCTCCTGCTAGAGCAGGGAGACAAAGCTCTCAAGGACCTTACCAAACTGTTCCTGTTGGTCGCTAACATCACCAGCTACCCGGACGACGCACTCTGCTCTTTCTATGATGCAAGCCTGAACACAGAGTGCAGAGCGCTGTCGTCCGAAGATGGTCCTCGGGAGGAAT
>NW_015647599.1:0-1079 GCF_001515625.1 Sinocyclocheilus rhinocerous | reverse complement strand
GAACACGCAGCGCTAGCATGAGCATGTGATCTGAGTGCGCCATAGTTTGGAGAGAATAGGAAACATCCACCAGTGTTTGTTTTGTTTTGTTTTTTTACTGAAATTTCAGACTCATCACCTATGAAAGTTTACTTGACCTCCAGTACAGTAGGTGGCGATAATGCTCCTAAGGAGTTATTCGCCATAAAACAAGAAGAAAAAGAAGAAGGATTCATAGGTTATCTGGTTTGTGCATTTACTGATTAATTAATAAATGGAAAAAAGGAGATTCAATATCAATTTGGACGACTCCGCGTTAACAAAGGAAAGAATTCCGGTGGGTTTTGTTTCTTTATTAAGATTGTGTTGCTATGGTGTGTTGTAGTGGCTAGTAACTGTGAGAATGGAGGCTCGAACCCCAAAAAGCTTCATACATAAACTATCACCATGTTCAATATTTTCCTAATGATAATTTTATGATCGGTTTATAAAGGCTACTACGAGCACCTTTTCCCCATTTTTATCACAGAATAAGGCAGGAAATGTATAGTTTCTATAGGCTACTAAATTATATGTCAATCAGTACTGCATTATTCATAAAGTTTATTTATTACCTGGAGATAACTTGAAAAACACACATAAACCGTATATTTTCGCAATGTGTTTATTGTCTTCACGTTTTTTTCTGTTTTTTATTCAGCTCAGCTACAACCAGGATGCTTTTGTCCATATTAGGGTTTCCTGAGTCATTCCTTCTATGAGTCTGTTTTGTACTTTCTGCACGAGAGCGCCCTCCGGCTTCGAGAATGAATTAAACATACACTGCATGAGAGTGTTGAGCGCTCCAGATGTTCACTTCTCATTTTGGATACGAATAAAACGTCAGGTCATGCATAGACTATCGATACTGTCTCTTTAAATTTAAATCTAGAAACCTCTACGTGAACACACCTGCCCGAATAAAGTGCGGGGGACGAAATTACATTTCTTTAAAATTAAATATTAAATATGCAGCTAACGTTCTACACACAGCAATATGGTGCCTGTTCTCGTTTGTTCTTGCTGTTTGATTGGGAAAAGTTTAAAGGGCGTCGAGGGGT
>NW_015647598.1:0-518 GCF_001515625.1 Sinocyclocheilus rhinocerous | reverse complement strand
TGTTCTAGCCTGTATGCATGCATGAGGTAATGTGGATTTTTGTATGTTCCTTTAATAATTCAAGTAGTCTTAAATGCACGAAATAATTATTTTTTGAATCATGTACCATAAGCATAGCTTTATCCACAATGGATAGTAAAGACCTTGTTTTTTTGTGAACAAAGGAAACATCATGATCATGCGTAATAAATTATAAATCATGATGATGTACTCACCTTACTTAATGTCTTAATTAAGGTGTTGTTCATCCATGATGTCATGAATGAAAGACTTTGAACTCATGTTAGTTTCTGATAATTCATGAGATATTAATGCATGAAGTAATGCATAATTCACACATTAATTTATGCATGAATTCATGGTAATTCATATACCCTTACCGTAAAGTGTTACACCCTCTGGTAAAACTTTACAATAAGGGTACATGAATAATCATGTACTAATGCCTAAATGAATAATTAATTCATCATATGCTAATGATTATTAAAGGTGTTAACTAATCATGAACTAATAAAGAG
>NW_015647597.1:0-725 GCF_001515625.1 Sinocyclocheilus rhinocerous | reverse complement strand
AGTCTTTGATATGAGTGATTACTAGTCGTTCAAAACATTTAGCAAAGACAAGAGTGAGAGCAATCGTTCGATAGTCATTAAGACATGCTATCATGTTTTTTTTTGGGACAGGCACGATGGTCGTGGATTTCAGGCACGTGGGAACTATACACGAGGAGAGGGAGAGGTTAAAAATATTTGTAAACACCTCTGCCAATTGGAAAATATTTGTAGACACCTCTGCCAATTGGTCGGCGCAGGCCTGTAGCACACGTCCTTGCACACCATCAGGGCCAGCTGCTTTCCTTATGTTGATGTCATTAAGTGCCCTCCGTACCTCATGTGTATGTAAAACAAGGGGCTGTGAATTTCCCGTTGATTTGAAATGAACTGGGGATTGATTATTGTCTTTTTCAAACCGTGCAAAGAAGCTGTTAAGTTCCTCTGCAAGGTAAGCATTATAATTGGATGTAATATATTGTATGTCATTCTTCTTTTTATAATTCGAGATTAATCGGATGCCTTGCCACATTCTCAGAGGATAAAATGATCCCAAACAAAACTCTTGCGTGCTCGCTTCATTTTTCCCTCACAGCTGCTGTACTTTACGTACTGTACTTTGCTGTACTTTTGGCGTAAGCCGCGTGCGTCGTCTTCTTCTTAAGCATTTTTGGCGGTTGGCAAAACAGCTAGCCGCGTGTGTCTCAAACTATGCACGTTAATGATGACCATGCTTAATCGACCAT
>NW_015647596.1:377-519 GCF_001515625.1 Sinocyclocheilus rhinocerous | reverse complement strand
CAAAATTATAAAAGTAATAAAAGATAATAAAGTAAAACAAAAATTATTCTGGATATGAAAAACTAATACACAAACAAGAAATAACAATAAATGAATAAATAAAATTAAAAATGAAACTGCAGGTAACTAGAATGGCTAGAAT
>NW_015647596.1:0-206 GCF_001515625.1 Sinocyclocheilus rhinocerous | reverse complement strand
GTTCAAGAAGTGTTAGATACTTAAACAGCCTGCCCTCTAGTGTTAGTTTAAGGTACTGTGCCTTAACTCCAATCGTGCTTAAACTGATCGCGTTTAGTGTGAGACTATTCTCATTCTAACGGAATTTTACTGCAGTTATCACAAGCAGTTATGCAGTTATCAACACTGAGAGTCAAATCCCAACAGATTCTACAATTTGTGCAACT
>NW_015647595.1:566-879 GCF_001515625.1 Sinocyclocheilus rhinocerous | reverse complement strand
ATGTGTTTGAAGGAATTCATGCAGGAATTAAAACAGCATTGTACGCTGATGATGGAGCATTGTGGAAGAGAGGAAGGAATGTTAAATATATAAGTGGCAAGGAAAGTGGAATATTGCATATGGGATGCAAAGAAGTTAGTATAAATATAAATACAAATCAAGGATCAGGTAAAATTATTATTATTATTATTTAGTCATTTATCAGACGCTTTTATCCAAAGCGACTTACAAATGAGGACAACAGAAGCAATCAATTGTAGCATTAAAACAACTAAAAACAGATCCAAAACTAAAAGCTAAAACTTTATAAATG
>NW_015647595.1:0-248 GCF_001515625.1 Sinocyclocheilus rhinocerous | reverse complement strand
AACCACACACACACACACACACACATATATATATATATTATATTAAATTATAAAAGCTGTTTTAAAATACATTAAAAATAGAGATCTTAAGAACAGAATATAGATTTTAAAATGCACAGCTAGACTGAAATCCCTTCACACTCCAGCACAGGAGGTGGTGATATGCACCTAGAAGCTGGTCTGCAACTGGCCACTAAACCCACAGAAGAAGAAGAAGAAGAAGCAGCAGCTTTCGCAGCTGTAGAGTT
>NW_015647594.1:0-500 GCF_001515625.1 Sinocyclocheilus rhinocerous | reverse complement strand
GAATCTCCGCGAGTGTCTACGAGACAGCCTTTAGCGTTGGTGTCATGGCGCGTCAGTGGGGGTTGCGATCCAGTGCTGCTTCTCTTCGGCGTGCTGCAGCTTCCCTTTCTGCAGTCTCGCCGCGTCCTCCCCTGGGCGCTTCAGCGCGTCTCGCCGCGACCTCCCCTGGGCGCTTCAGCGCTCTCTCTAAAAGAGTGTTTCCTTTTTTTCCTAAAAGAGCAAATATCTAAAAGAGCTCCACGAGCGACGGGCGTCTTTTTAAAGATGGCTTCCCGCTCGTGCGTTTCTGGATGTGGTCGTTTCCTGGCTTCATCTGACGGTCATGATCGCTGTATCTCGTGCTTGGGCTTTCAGCACGCTGAAGCAGCGCTCATGGATGAGTCATGTTCTCATTGCGGGAACATGACCATCGCGATGTTGCGGTCCAGATACCTCCTCACAAACGGGGGGGTATTCCCCTTGCCATGCCCCGTTCTAGCTCCTCCGGTTCTCGGAGGGCT
>NW_015647593.1:0-509 GCF_001515625.1 Sinocyclocheilus rhinocerous | reverse complement strand
TTTTTAGCAGCATCATATGACCCCTTTAATGAAGACAGTCAGCAGATTATTGCAGAAGGGGAATTATTTAAAAAAATTAAAATATCAAAAAGTTATAGAAGTTTAAATTTACTGTAAAGAAAATACACTGTACAATTTTTATTATATTTTATATAAAATAAATATTTTACATAACAGGTTTTACTCTAAAATTGCTAAAAAAAGTAAAGCCTTATGTCTAAATAAGTTATGTTCCAAATTTGAAGTTGATATGAAAAAAATGTATGTTTCTGTGAGATTTTATTTAAGCCACAAACAGCCACCGGGTGCCATTGAATTTTTTTAATGCATTTTCTGTCACAAATGTCTAGATTTCTCTGTCAATATTACAAAATACAAAATAACGACCAAATATGGAATCCTGAGACTCAGACCTTTCCAATGATATGTTTTATGTCAAGATTATAAAGTTTTGATTGTAAAAAACCGTAATGCGTTTTGTAATATGACACTTGACACCGCCCACTAAG
>NW_015647592.1:0-987 GCF_001515625.1 Sinocyclocheilus rhinocerous | reverse complement strand
GTTGCTCTGTCTCTGTGATCAGATCAGCTAGTTTCTGTAAAGCCAAGCTCACGTGCGCTTGCGGAGGAATGTAAACACTGACGAGAATAAATGAGCAAAATTCCCGCGGCGAGTAGAAAGGCTTACAGTTAATGAAGAGCACTTCTAGATCGGGACAGCACATCTTTTCCAACACCGTTACATCTGTACACCACCTATCATTGATGTAAAAGCATGTCCCGCCGCCGCGCAATTTCCCCGTTGATTCTGCGTCGCGATCCGCTCTGAACAGCTGAAAGCCCGGCAGATGAAGCGCGCTGTCCGGAATGGCATCATTCAGCCAGGTTTCCGTGAACACAGAGCAGCAGAGTTTGAAAAATCCTTGTTTGTCCGGGAGAGCAGAAGAAGTTTGTCCGTTTTGTTGGGTAGAGAGCGGCGATTCGCCAGATGGATGCTAGGCAACGGCGTTCGAAAACCGCGCAGTCTGAGCTTGACGAGCTTTATCAGCTTGACACAGCTCCGCCAACTACAATGTTCAGCAAAACATCCGAATAATCGAAATCCGGTAGGAGATTTTGTGGTGTGTTCTGCCGAATGTTCAGCAGTTCATCCCTGGTAAAGCTGATCGTGTTTGAGAAACAAAAAACAGGAAAAACTAACAAAAACAGTACAAACACTTGAGAGCCAAGCACTGAGGCGGCCGTCCGCGGCGCCATCTTGAGGCGCCATGCATGCAAACTAATACAAATTTAAAAAATGACATTTTTGGATATTTTGGGGGGAAATCTGTGATGCTTTTTTCAGGATTTATTGATGAATGATGAGTGAACAGTGTTTATTCAAAATAGAAATATTTTCTAACAATATAAGTTTTTCCTATCACTTTTTATTAATTTAACACATCCTTGTTGAATAAAAGTATTAATTTATTTCAAAAAAAGAGAAAAAATACTGACCCCAAATTTTTGAATGGTAGTGTATTGTTAAAAAAAGATTTCTATTTTAAAT
>NW_015647591.1:376-548 GCF_001515625.1 Sinocyclocheilus rhinocerous | reverse complement strand
ATGAATGAATGGTCAGTTCATATACGGGACATCCCATACTATATGGACACTTCATATCAAATCATTTTACTGCAGCGTTTTCGAGATATCGGACATTACTACACTTTAGAGGAGTATAAAGAACACATTTCTAATAAGTAGAAAAAAACAATGGTTGGTTCTTATAAGGGAC
>NW_015647591.1:0-238 GCF_001515625.1 Sinocyclocheilus rhinocerous | reverse complement strand
TTATGAGGGGCCGTATAGGCCATAATTATTGAAAAGCCTCTTACAAACACTAGTGAAACGAAAAACATTGATAAACCTTAGTGAAATTCATTCATATGCATTACTGAAAAACCTCTTACAAACACTAGTGAAATGAAAAACATTGATCAACCTTAGTGAAATTCATTCATACGCATTGCTGAAAACCTCTTAAATACACGAGTGAAAACATTGATCAACCTTAGTGAAATACATTCAT
>NW_015647590.1:1370-1485 GCF_001515625.1 Sinocyclocheilus rhinocerous | reverse complement strand
ATGACTGCTGGAGGGAAATTCCTTCGCTGATTGGTCGTTGCTTTGGCGTCGGAATGACGTATGAATGACGTTCTTTTGGGGAAGCCCTCTTGGAGTGGTTGGTTGCCGGTTTACC
>NW_015647590.1:0-1220 GCF_001515625.1 Sinocyclocheilus rhinocerous | reverse complement strand
GCTGAGGTGACGTCGGAATGACGTCCTTTGGAAAAGCCCTCCGGAGATTGGTTGGCTTCTTGATGACGCGGAGACTTCAGCAGTTTTGCTACAGTCTGAGTTTGCGTTAAGTTCTTTGAAGATCGTGTTTCTCTGAAGTGTTTGAGTTTTGGAGTCTCGCGATGCGATGGTACGGCGTGGGACGCTTTGTCGCGCTCACCAAGGTGAAAGCCAAAGTTCTTTTTAGTGAGAGAGCGAGCCCGCGAGCAAGAGCGTTGTGTCCATTTTAAGCAGGCTGACCTTTGGTCCGCCCCACGACGCGATCTTCCAATCGGACGCTGTTGCAGGGCTTAGCCACGCCCTGTGTTGTTCCTTTTTCTTATGCACAAGTCACATGCTCCGTGGGGCGTATTTCTGGAAGTTTTAAATAACTTCTGATAAAGTATTATCACCAGAGAATGATACAAAATATAAAAAGTTTCACTAACACCATCGGTCGGCGAATAAGACAAGCTTTCACCCGATATTAAACTTCACATCTCTTACACGCATATTAAATGCTTTGTCTGCTAAAACGAGTTATAAGGCATATTAAAATATCATGGTTTCAATAACACAACACACATATATATATATATATATATATATACGGCATAACACATACAGTGGACACATTTTCACTACTTATGAGTTTAAATGATTGTCTGTATACGCTCTGTTTCTTTGTCTGTGACAAAAGGGGATTTCAGTCAGGGCAGAAAGCAGGTGGTCACAAGACATGTGACAGTCATGCATAGGGGCAGAAAGCAGATGTTCGGTGGGTCATGCGACAGTCACGCTGTATAGATCTCGTGTTCGCGGGTCCTGAGGGCATCAGTTAATTTCCTCATCCTTTTCCTGCTGGATATACTAGTTCTATACATTCGCGATCACGAGGCATCCATATGTCGTGAAAGGGCTTTTTAGTCCTGATACAAAAGATAGTTTTGTTGTCTCCTGATTGAATTACTTCGAAGCCTTATGATGGTGCTGCAGTGGCATATCCGTGTCCTGTATATGAAATCCCTACACAGCTATCAGCCACATTTGGCCCAAACGTTCTTGCTATCTGGAAAGTCTGTTCATGCCTCGTCAAGTCAAGTCTGTGTATCTTGTTTGGATTATGTTTGGATTTTGGATCTCCTGTAAATAAATTTTTCACTTGGGTTCTCACTACGCTCGCCTTCAGTGGACTGATTCGT
>NW_015647589.1:0-558 GCF_001515625.1 Sinocyclocheilus rhinocerous | reverse complement strand
GACAAGAGAAAGTGATCGCTTATGCATCCAGATTGCTGAGAGGTCCTATTCAGCATCAGAGAAGGAATGTCTAGCGGTAGTCTGGGCGGTGGAAAAATGGCATCATTATCTTGAAGGCAGAGCATTTGAGGTAGTTACTGACCATGCTTCTTTGGTTTGGCTTTTCCAGCACCCAAAACCTTCGTCTAGGTTGGAAAGATGGACTATCAGACTTCAAGGCTATCACTTCACAGTTCGTTACAGAAAAGGACAATGTAATGTGGTACCTGATGTTTTGTCACGGACACATGCAGCTGAACCAACGGCCATCCTGATGCACACACCAGCAAAACATGTTCTTAATCCGATCACTTGTGACCTGCCAATGGATTTGTCGCAGATTGCTGCTGAACAGAATAAAGACACCGAGTGCCAAGAGATCACGGTAAAAGCCAAAGACCTAAACACCACTGATCTTATGAGAACTCACTATGTTTTTAAAAATGATATTTTATTCAAGAGTGTTCCAGACTGTAAAGGAGGTCAAAGATTCCAGATTGTGGTACCTACTAGTTTGAA
>NW_015647588.1:0-1006 GCF_001515625.1 Sinocyclocheilus rhinocerous | reverse complement strand
AGATGATGCATGAAAAGAAGGCCGTTTCCTCTTAGTATTGATGAGAGCAAACACACCTGCAGCGAGCCGGTGTCTTATCTTCTTCATCAGATAATTAATATGCCCATTATCTCTGTGGTTACATTAAACCAAATGATCCATTGATGTTAACGAAATGTTATGTTAATACACGCGCTCCTCTGTAGGGGTGTAGTCTAGTCTAGTGCAGCCATTGATTGACATCAATTTAATATAATTGTTGTCACAGACAATTGTCTGGAGAAATATCGCTTCACTGGGTAATTCTGTATGCAGTGTGACCAACATCTGGATCTGAGATGATTCAATTTACACGTCTGAAAAATGATATCCATTTTCCTAAAATATCACATTTTTCATATCAGTTTAAGACAAGATGGTCTTGGGAATGAGGAGGAATGAGGATGCTGGGATATTTTGGGAGGTTAGAGACATGCTGTTTTCTCTGACAGGGTTCTTTTTCTTTATTTCAAATATTTCATATACACTCCCCTAGCCACTTGATTAGGCTTGTACATCGGCTTGTTGATGCAAATAACTAATGTGGCAGCATGCATAACTGCACGCAGAAGATGCATGTAGATGGACAGGAGATTCACTTGTTGCTCAAACCAAACAAATGAGGAAGATGGACAGGAGATTCACTTGTTGCTCAAACCAAACATGAGAATGAGGAAGAAATGTGAGTATCTTAGACGCTGCAGATGGGATTTTCACATGCAAAAGTCATCACCATTCTTGAAGCAGAAAGCCTTTGTTAAAGCTGCAGTCCGTAACTTTTTTTGGTTAAAAATGATCCAAAATCAATATTTGAGCAAGTACATAACCAGCCAGTGTTCAAAACTATCGCCTTACTTTAACCCGATTCACAACGGTTATCTTATAATAATGTTTTCTAATTTGAGTGGTAGGGGTAGGTTTTCGCGGAAATTCAAGCGTTGCACTGCATCATTACGTCACATCTGTAAACATAAAGAAGTTGTCCCGG
>NW_015647587.1:424-600 GCF_001515625.1 Sinocyclocheilus rhinocerous | reverse complement strand
ATCTAATTAATTACATTATGTGTCGATTAATTAATCTAATTAATCGCAAAATTAATTTGACTGTGAAAATACCAGTTTTACCAATAGTTTAGTTTTACTCATCTTGGTCCTATTTCACACAAAACAGAGAGTTATATATATATATATATATATATATATGACAAATTAAGAGCTGA
>NW_015647587.1:0-190 GCF_001515625.1 Sinocyclocheilus rhinocerous | reverse complement strand
ACAGTGCTGTCATTTTTCCATGAAGTTCTACTAACATTACTGTTCAGGTAAGTAATAATAGCCTACAAAAGAAATCTAAAAGTAATCAAATGTAAATGAACACTGCATAGTTTTCAGTGTATGTATTGATATATTAATGCTTATATAGTGAATCAGCTCATTGGGGAAATATGAATAATTAATCATAACT
>NW_015647586.1:0-626 GCF_001515625.1 Sinocyclocheilus rhinocerous | reverse complement strand
ATAATAAAATAAAACAAGTAAAATAAACCCCCTCCCCTGGGGGGAAAAACACAAAAAAGGTCTCAAAAAATAAAAAAAATAAAAAAAATAAAAAAATTCATACAGCCATATACAAAAAAAAAAAAGTAAAAAAAACACACTGCTCTGAGAAAAACAAAACATTATTACAAATTCTCCTCAAAAAAAGAAAGAAAAAATCAGTATGCAAAAAGAAGAATCATTGCAATGCAAAACATTATTACTATTATAGCATTATCACCCTGGTATTATTTAAAAAGTGGTACACAGACGGAACTAAATAGGTCGTAATTTAGATTGGAAAAATGCAGTTTTACAAATGCTAGAAACGTGGCTTTTAAAGGAAAGATTGCTATTAAATAGCACACCTAAGTTCCTAACTGATGACGAAGAATCAACAGAGCAGCCATCAAGTGTTAGACAGTGTTCTAGGTTATTACATGCGGAGGTTTTAGGTCCGATAATTAACCCCTCTGTTTTTTCAGAATTTAGCAGAAAGAAATTACTCGTCATCCACTTTTTTATATCGACTATGCATGCCGTTAGTTTTTCAAATTGGCATGATTCGCCGGGCCGCGAAGAAATATAGAGCTGAGTATCATCAGCAT
>NW_015647585.1:0-544 GCF_001515625.1 Sinocyclocheilus rhinocerous | reverse complement strand
AGTGCAGGGGGGTTTCTCCTGAAGTCCACAATCATCTCCACTGTTGGCATAGCGCGAAACCAGACTTTTTCACCCTAATGGAAAGCATATTTACACTGTCTGAATCATTCCTTATCCCCTATATAGTAGTGATGTGACGTTCGACACCGAGGCTTCGAAGCTTGTATCAAAAAAACGAAACATCTCACAGTGAAGCACTGTACCGGAGCTTGATTCGTTTTGCCAAAACCACGTGATCTGTGACGTCCGAAGCTTCGTTTTCGCACACAAACACGTGACTGCTTTGTATTCTGATTCAAATAACGCGAACCACTTGTGCAGTTTCAAGTGTCCCTCATGTCTTTGAAAAGAATAAATCATAATACGAATAAATATTTGCATTTGTAGTTTTCTGCATGATAATTTAGTATTAATTCCTGGTTCACAGACACTTTAATAACCAATCTTCTATGATAATCTTCCGTTATTTTGATCATACAGCCTGTTTTTTCCACAAATGTATTCACAGACTAATTTATTCATATTGTGTAATACAATGACTGAC
>NW_015647584.1:0-814 GCF_001515625.1 Sinocyclocheilus rhinocerous | reverse complement strand
AAAATTAGTGACCATAATAAAAGAGAAGATTTGAAAGGAGGGCTTGTGGAAGTTAAAGTAATGTGCTCAAATACTGTAGATTAACTTAATTTTATAGAAATTTAAAATAAATTTAATTCAAGTGAATGTTAGTAGGTGTAAATTGTTTGATTGATTCAATTAAAACTGGGTTTAACTTCAGTTTATTAAACAGGCTGAAACGATGCTAATGTTAACTGACGATAGGGTTTAATGTCATGCAGCAGCTCAGCTACAGAAAGAAGAGGAAGTGACATCAGATTCAGATTCACACCCATCAGAGTCTAAACTGGGTTCAGAGATGATCACTGCTCTCTGTGTGTTGAGCCAGTGTGGTTTTTATTTCTATTAAAAAGCAAAACGACAGCTGGCCAGTGCCGCGGTGAACAAGTAATGTAATGAAACCCACTTTATTGGGCAATTACGCCACTCGCGTGCCACTCTTTCATCTGTCGTCCTCTCCAGTGCTCAAGCTATGGAGGCAACATCAGTATCCTCATTATGTTCCCATACTGAATAGGTGAGCGAATGCAGAGAAGGAGAGTGAGCAGTTACGCCACTCCTTTGTCTGGCGTTTTCTCGTGCAATCCAATGGAATCACATTCATATAATACATGGAGTGTGGACACCGTTTTCTTGCACTTCTCTTATGATGTGTGAGGGAAGGGACTGTTCACAGAGGAGGAAGAGTGAGCTTCCCACTTCCCACAATGCAATAGATACGGAGGATGCATTAATGTGTTCACATATGAACGGCTGTACAGAAGAGAAGAATGAGCATCACTGGCACTCACAT
>NW_015647583.1:0-870 GCF_001515625.1 Sinocyclocheilus rhinocerous | reverse complement strand
GATTTGATATACCATTTTGTTTTATGCAATATGTGTGTAAAAATTGCCATTAACTGGTTTTCCCATTAAACACAGTGTATCTATACACTGTATCTAATTTGCATATTAATGTGTTGCTGTTGGGACAGCATGTTGAAAAAAATAATTATCATAATGGGAGTAATAATTGGCCAGATTTTCATAATAATATCTAATATTTCATAAGAAAATTGATATAGCCTATAATTTATTTCTCCCAAATTGCATAATAAACATGCTTTTAGTCCTGGTGTCTTCTACAGTGGACGTGTATGAAATGATGTCCTGTTTCATAACAGGAAGTCATATTTGAATTTGAAAACCCATAACATTTTCCTGAGATGTTGTTTTATGACAAACAATTTGAAAATTATTCAGATTTAAATGACAATTACAAAATATAATCATATTTCCTTAAGGATGTGAAAGTTTTCACTAAACTAAATTTAGCCATTTTTAAATACCTAGGAGAGGGTGTGGTCATGGCGAAACTTCCAAACATTTAGTATCTCTAAAAAGCCCTGAAAGAGCTCTGACATCCTTAAAACTGTGAAATGTGAGGTCTCAGAAATTCACTAAAATATAATGTCCACTACAGAGGCAAAAACTCCATAGCTGGGTCTCAGGAGGATTTAGGCTGCATTTTTATTGAGGGTTACAAGTACACACATGCAGTGATACTCTTAAAAAGTAATTAATTAACAGAATCAAATAAGATCTTACAGGACAAAGTGAATTTCCATTTAAAAATCACAATGTCCAATATGATACAAATCAATAAAATATCCTACAGGAAAAATAAAAATTCCATTAAAGGGGTCATAGGATGCCCATTTTCCACAAGTTTATATG
>NW_015647582.1:0-893 GCF_001515625.1 Sinocyclocheilus rhinocerous | reverse complement strand
CGTAGGGTTCCGAAGAGAGTTTTTGAAGCTCAAAAGTGGGCAGAGGGCCGTTGCCATCTTGGCAGTGCGTCACCGCACGTCACTCCCGGATAATCGAAGATGGGCAAAGAGGCGGGAGCTGGTTGTTGAAACCAACGGCAGAGATGCCAAGTTCAGCGGCTGATAGAGACAGCAACGTCAATCCACCTGTCACTCAAGTGGCCACGCCCTTAATTATGCAGAACTTTAAGGCTTAATATAATTTAAACGGATGAGTTATAAAAAAATTCGCCCCCCTCAGTTGTCATGAAGGGCAAAATTAGCTATATAGACCAAAATCATTTTTTTAACCTGGCTGTAAACAGTTTTTTTCTGCTGTAAAGTTGGGGATTTTAAGATGGGGAGTCTATGGGATTGACTCCCTTTTGCAGCCAGCCTCTAGCGGCCAGTTGACGAATTACAGTTTAAGTCACTTCCTTGTTGGCTTCAGGAGAGAGAGCGAGAGGTTGCCGCTTGGGTAGCACACATTGATCAGCTGCACATCATGTCACAGACATGCAGAGAGCCGCAGAAGTGAAGCCCTCCCTCCCTTTCCAGTTGTGTTTGTCTTGGTGTGGAGTTGAGTGGAGATGAACAACAGACTAAGCTACCTGTGCCTCGAATTTACAGCTAATTATCCTGTCCATGACTCATGAGAGCTATCAAGTTAGCTAAAGTTTAGCTAAAGCAATAGGAAGTCTAGTAGGTTAGACTTCTTTTACTGCATGATTCAGTTTATTAAAATGCATTTAGAATGATCACCAAATTCAAGATATGGGGGCAGAAATGTATATATTTATATCATTTCATATAGCAGTATCACGCGAAGATGACGTTTTTTCCACCAAAAAGCAGCATGATTACAAATGTGATAC
>NW_015647581.1:461-606 GCF_001515625.1 Sinocyclocheilus rhinocerous | reverse complement strand
AGCATCAGGACCCGAACAAGCAGAACGCGAGACAGCTTCTTCTCGAACTACAGATAGCAAAACTATAATCACCCACCTACCCCTACCCTTCACACTGGACTCCATCTACACACCAGCACACTGACTCTGACAGCACTGTAGCATG
>NW_015647581.1:0-368 GCF_001515625.1 Sinocyclocheilus rhinocerous | reverse complement strand
ACAGCTGATAAAAACATCACAATAATCCACAAGAAATCCACACCACTCAACAATACACTGTAACTGATTTTTGTAATTTGAACAGTATTATGCTGTAATATGTACAGTAAGATACTGTAAAATGTGTATACAGTATTTTACTGTAAACCGCAAAGGATTATGGGAAAATATACGGTCACTACTGTATTTCCTCACTACTGTAAATCAATTTACAGTAGTGAACTTGCCCGCGAAAAACTGACCAATGGCAAGGGAGTTCTTTTTTGACTGTTTGGTGGAAGTGGCTGTAAAAGGACAAAAGAGAAATCCACCGTTAACTCGACAAAAGGTTAGTATATTGTTTCTGTTTTATGCAAAACTGCGATATT
>NW_015647580.1:13239-14083 GCF_001515625.1 Sinocyclocheilus rhinocerous | reverse complement strand
AGTTCAGCTCATGAAAAATGGGGGCAAAAACAAAAGTGTTGCGGTAATATTTTTGTTCAGTGTACATACATATACTGTATATGTATATATATATATATAGAATGTATGTATGTCTGAAGAAAATATGTGTATGTAAGAGAAGAATGTATGTATGTGTGAGAGAGTATAGTGGAAGCGGAAGGCAGGTCAGGCGCGATCATGGTCACCGGGACAGGTCCTGATCAGTATGGCTAAGGTAGATGAGGCAGCCGCATTAGTATTTCAGCAAGTTATGTGGGTTTAAAAAATAAATAAATAAAATCATCGTGAAAAGGTTACATGGCCTTGTCCCTTGAGGGAGTTGTGATTGAGGACGCAGCTCAGCCTCAGTTGTGTTGCCAGATATACGTATTATAAGCGTCTATGGATTTTTTTTTTTCACTTAATTTAGGAAGTGAATATAGTGGGAGATTGCAAGTTAGGGACAGCGAAATCTTTATATTATTTTCCATAACTGAAGATTTGGACTCATTGCGGTTTTTATATTTTTAGATTGTTTTGTTTGTTTTTCAATATCTGGCAACGCCGGCATTTAAACTGACAGTAATCAAAAACGACCAGGTTAAAAACAGCGCGGGCAGTTTATTCCTGACAGGATGCAATTTGGTAAAACAAACGTAATGATCATCATGATAAATTATCTGTAAGACAGATGCACTGAAGACGGACACAAAGAGGAGAGAATAGTCGCGCAAGCAGAGAAAATACTGTAACGTTACCAGACAGCATAGGCGCGGGACGTGCTGCAGCGGCACCCCGTTTTTTCTGTGGGTAACTTTAACTGTTTAACTGTTGGGAATAAAAA
>NW_015647580.1:940-7490 GCF_001515625.1 Sinocyclocheilus rhinocerous | reverse complement strand
TGTGATTGAGGTGATTGAGGACGCAGCTCAGCCTCAGTTGTGTTGCCAGATATACGTATTATAAGCGTCTTTTTTTTCACTAACTCAAGATTTGGACTCATTGCGGTTTATTTATTTTTAGATTGTTTTGTTTGTTCTTTGATATCTGGCAACGCCGGCATTTAACTGACAGTAATCAAAAACGACCAGGTTAAAAACAGCGCGGGCAGTTTATTCCTGACAGGATGCAATTTGGTAAAACAAACGTAATGATCATCATGATAAATTATCTGTAAGACAGATGCACTGAAGACGGACACAAAGAGGAGAGAATAGTCGCGCAAGCAGAGAAAATACTGTACCAGACAGGGTAGCCGCGGGAAGTGGGTGTGCTGGGTGCTGCAGCAGCACCCCCTGTTTTTTCTGTGGGCAACTTTAACTGTTTAACTGTTGGGAATAAAAATAAATAAATAAATCGGAGTGTCTATTTACACTAAGTGCAAATAGCCCGCCTTGTTGGCAGAGGCTTACACTAATTCCACCCACCAACGTGTGATTGGGCTAGTCATCATTACAAAAGACAATTTTCAATCGTCAGATTCAGTGGTGCAGATGGTAAAGTTTGTATCATACTCCTTTTGACGCGATCGACCCGGGGGGAGAAAGGACGATTCTAAGGGCCCACGCACTTTTGGGGCCCCCAGAGATCTGTTTTATTAGTAGTAACAGTAGTAGTAGTAGTAGTAGAAGAATGTAATAGAAATTATAAATGTATCTACCAAAGAGTTAAATAAAACAAAATTATGGCTTATTTCTGCATTTCCAACTAAATTATCTTTCCCAATTCACTGCATGGTTTCGTCCCGTCCTACGTAGCCTAGAGTCACGAGTGAGATCAGATGGTAAACTACTGTCAAATTAGAGATGTCTTCGAGTTCGAGGGGGGGCAAACCGAGTTTCCCCCCATTTTCAAAAATGAAATTCAGGCCCTGAATAAATGTCTAAAAATCCTAATTGGAGTATCACTATAAATATTAATAAATGAAAAAAAGAAGGCTTAAAAAAATCGGTATCGGTGATCGGTATCGGCAGATACTGCTTTCTGTGATCGGTGATCGGCCTCAAAAACACTGATCGGAGCACCCCTAATATCATACAACACCAAACTCATATTAACACAAATATATCTGATTTAACTGAACTACTTGAAATAGGAAGAACAAGTATCACAACAAAAACAAGCAACAGCACATGTCCACAGGGCCTCCATCTTTCACAAGCAGCACAGATAAATGCATGTTCTCTGAAACTCTTCATCACATTAATCTGAACAATAAAGAATACGATAAACAGCAAGACTGTGGATTCATAGACCCTCCTACACACAGCACAATCATTTATCTTCAGCTGAATACTGAATTTAAAACAGAAAAACAAAACAGAAGATAGTGTAGAAAATAATTAAATACTCACAGAGTGTGTGAGCTAGTGCACGGGACCCCATACTGACACATTAACAGACAGTTTTAACAGTGCCGTGTGCACTTAATCAGACATTTCCTGCGTTTCACAATACAAGAAGAGATGAGGGAGGAGGAGACAAAACTCTACACAGAAATGCATGAAGAAATAGGAAGAAAGCGAGATCCATTCTAAGATATTTACTCTTTTAGTGCATGCAAGTTGTTAAAGTTGTTTTCTACTTGAAAAGTCTGTTTCACAGAGAATGTCTTCCAGAAATCGTTCTCACACTGCATTGTTTTGCTCGTTCACACTGCCAAAGCCTCATAGATTATGGACAGATCAGAGAATACCAAGTAAAATCATGAGCTGACTCCTAATGTAGGTCTGTTCAGGCCCGCTCTTATTTGAGTTATTCTCTCATCAACAATTACAGCGGCTTGATTAATGGCAACTAAACTGCTTTTACACAATGATCGATGAAATGAACAATTAATCCAATGTATCTGTTATTACATTCTGGCATTAACTGAATATTTTAGTTTATTAAAAACATGATTTCTGTAACATGATAAGATAAAAATCTGCAAATACTTTGTTGTCACGAAAGTACTGTTGCATGAATCACCATATTTCATGTAGGAAGGACTTTGCAGCAACAATAACCCCAAACCCTGTGTGATTGTTGCTATAGAAATATATGAAGAAATTACACAAAGAGATCAACTTTAAAATATTTAACTTCTATTTTGGTACATTTAAATTGTCAGAGACAAAATACAAACACATCTATAAATGTGAAAAGTGAATTTTACCGTCAAACATAAGTGATGCATACAGTCTATAAAATCATGTTGATTAAGATTGGATGGAGTAACGATTCGCCAGAACAATATTTAAAATGTTTATTTCTTCTCTAAAAGGAGTAGTTACATGACAGCGTTTACTTTTAGAAGTGGGAAGTGAAGACCAGGAGACTCGGGTGAATCTTCAGCAGGATTCTTTATTGCGGTTTGATGCTCCAGTCATTCAGTCTAACTAAAGCAGTGAAACATGTAAGTTTTATATACAATTTAGAGAGCAGTCCTTACAGGTCAAGACAAAGCAACCTTAAACAAAGGATGTAAACAGTTATTAGGAGCCTGACCAGCTTCACGAGCCCCAATCCAAACAGTATAATTGTACCATGCAGATACCTCACAGAGATAAGAAATACATCCTCAACATAAGTAGTTCTGGTCATAAACACTTGCCACAACTTTAAAGACTGGAGCAGGGTCAAAAGCCACCTAAACATGATCACCTCAGGTACTGCGCTTGTTTAACTATCAATATGGAGAGCGAGAACTAGCAGAAGCCTCTCACTAGACATTTTGCTTCACCAGCTGGTATTGTTGCTTATCAAATAAAATGTAAGAAAACAGAGACTCTTAAATGTGACATTAGACGGGTTTTCTAAGAAGGGAAGTAAATGAAAATGACATGCACATGTTGCTGTGAATCTTTTGCTCTTGTGGTAGTATTTTAAGGTTTATGAAACTAAAGATGCAGAATAAGAATAACTATCTTCCCCACTCTGGTTAAAACTATAGAGCAGAAACAGAGCAGAAGTCAAACCACAACCATCAGCTCAACCTTTATTAGGCATCTTAACACTTATGTCATTTTCTCAACAAGCAGCTTCTAAAGTCAGCAATGCACAAATAACAATGTGTCTTCAGTGATGAGCAGAAAGAAGCTGGTGCAACACGTGAAAATATCAGGCATATTGCCATAACTCTGAATTTTCATTTTTTACTACCCATGGCCTCAGAAAAATGAGACCCACAATAGAAACAACCCACAAAATGCTGTGACTTCCACTACAAGGTACGTCACAAACCACACCACTGAGAGAAGCGTCTGCAGAACTCGCTTTGACTGTGAACATTGATGCTACAATTATATGAGAGATGTTACCATTTTATGGTTATCAAATCTCTGCAAACATTAACTATAATTACTGAGACACATAATGATTGCATATTTATAAATATGTAGCTACTTAAGAAACACTTGCAAGAAGATCAGGCACGATTCTGTAGCCAGATGAGCCCATACTGTGGAGTGTGTCCATACTCCATATTATGTATTTTTTTGAGATATGCATCTTCTACTCTTAGAATTACTTTTGAGAATTTGATGTCTTGTATTGATTATCTCTGAATTGACTATGCGCTTGGCATAATACACATTTACCTAACATTTACCTAAAATAAATTGTTACATTTGAATTGATTCTGTTTATGATTGACTCTAGGTCACGTCATGTCCTTGTTACTGCATTTCTGCATCAGGTTAGTAACAGACTAAAGTCCAGTTGAGATGGAGCATGGGGCAGGCCAACTGAGATTTTAGAGATCCGGCTAACACTTGGCATTAGTTCACGTGAAGTTAGACTGTAAAGGCCAAAAGGGAATGTCCATGTAGGTCAACTGGATGTTGTTCGACCAGCCTTAATATGGGTGGACCTTACCTCTGTTTACTGTAATATTACTTCAGCTAAGTGTACATGTGAAACAAACCATTATCAGAAAAAGTAATGCTGGTCGTCTTTTATCTATAATAGTGATCATGACCTCTGACTACAGATAATGTTGCTTTATTCAACTGTATACAGATCTATGGTATTTCAAATTGGTAAAATCTGTAAAAAAAAAAAAAAATACATAAAAATTTAATAAAATCATATTGCCTTGTTGGTGGCAATAGTGAAAAAGAGGTGTCATTTTGACATTTTTTTTTTGCATGTGTAAACAAACAACTTCAGAATCATAATCTCTCCGCAAAAATGAACTCATGATGTCTGAACTTCATCCTGCAGCCATAAAGCAGTGAAACACACGAGAAGCAGCAGTGATGAAGAGCAGTTACACTGACAGATCTGTCGTGTGCTTCAAGCTGCCCAAAACAACTTCTGAATGTAACCATTCATAAGTCCCTCATTGACGTTTCTTTCATTAAAGTCATTGCCAAAGTCCTTATTCAACATATGGAGGAAAAAAAAAAACAGTCATTTACCACGATTATTACACAAAAATCATGTGAAATGTAGACGCTACCTTGACCCGTGTGCACGTCGTGGATTTGAACTGACGTTGGTAAAATAAATGTTCACTTTGTTCACTCAGTACCTCTACTCAATATGTACGGTGGTTTTACTCCGCCAAACAAATTTACCAATTCAGTTTTGTTCCAAATATGAGAAGAGAAATCACAAGCACCGGTCGCTCGTAGAGGAACCATAGACTAGGGCTGGGCGATATAGCTAAAAAATGTGTCAACGATATAATGTTTCAAATCATTCGGTATCGATAATTATTGACATTTTTTATAACCTTTTTTAAAACAAAGAGCAATACAACGGAATTCGGCCGGCGGATTCGACGAAGGAGCGGCAACCACATGTGATGACCCCGGGCTGGACTCCGCTTTGTCCACGGTGAAAGCCGATCCGGCGATCCACAGCACTAAGTTGATGTATTCCCTCAGCGACCAGCACAGATCAGCTCTAGGCATGACGAAGCGGATATCGTCCTCTTTTGGAAGACCAAACAAAGTAGTTTCGCTTTCACAACGAAGCACACAGCGCCTTCACGACATGGCGGCAGCGGCAACAATACTACAGTGAGAATAAAAGTTACGCCTTCTTTCTTTGCGTGAACATTTGGGCGGCGTTATGCAAATCTTCCCACATAGTGACGTAGATATGTGGGGGCGTGTTAGAATGAGCCGTTTTAGGTAGGCGTGGTTAACTCTTAACCTGTATAAAGAATATCTCTTTGGATTTGAGACTTAAGTCTTTGCAACTTTACAAATCTTCTTTATGCACCAAGAGCTTGTAACACTCCAAAGAGAAAGGAAAAATTTAAATCGCATCATATGACCCCTTTAAACGGATGAGTTATAAAATAATTCACCCCCCCTCAGAGTTGTCATGAAGGGCAAAATTACCTATATAGACTAAAACCACTTTTTGTACCAGGCTATAAACATATTTTTTTCTGCTGTAAAGTTGGGCATTTTAACATTTGCAGGTCTATGGGACAGACTCCCTTTTGGAGCCAGCCTCTAGTGGCCAGTTGGGTTCAGTCTCCGGTTACTTCGACTGAAGCGATGACTGAGTCGTGCAGCTACATAGCACGGCTTGCAACGCAGTACTCGTTCCCGTATCTCAGGGAACCGAGGTTATGTTAGTAACCGAGTGCGTTCCCTTTCGATGTGACACTCGTACTGCGTCTTGCTAGACGCATATGGGAACACAGTACAATCACGCCATGCTAATGTAGTGGACCGACTAAAAGTATAAAACTTCCAAAAGCAGCCAATGCCCATAGAGAAGTTAACAACAACCCAAGGCTAAGACGAGCTGAGCTTCCCGAGGTCACACCCGGCCTGGTTAATTGTTCCAGAGAACTCCTGTAACTTCAACACGCAGGGGTCAAGAGCTAACAGGTGAAACAATGCCAGAGAAATTGAGCGTGATACGGCCAAGGGCTCTCTGCCAGATCTGTTTACACAGCGCATGTCACTTCAAGCGGAAAGGACCCTGGCCTGCAATGTCGGGACTTCCTCAAGCGGAAAGGACCCTGGCCTGCAAGGCCGGGACTTCCAGGTTATAAAACCTTGCGAATGTGGACGGCGAGGCCCAGCCGGCCGCCTCACAAATATCCGCAATGGACACACCACTGGACCATGCCCAAGACGAGACGATGCCTCTAGTCGAGTGGGCCCATACTCCAATTGGGCATTGGAGGCCCAAAGAAGAGTACGCTAGCGAGATGGAGTATACTATCCATCTAGAGAGTCTTTGCTTCATAACCGGAAGCCCTTTGGTGCGGTTACCAAAGCTGACAAAGAGTTGTTCCGACCGCCTATAGGGGGCGGAACGCTCAATATAGATTCTCAGAGCTCTGACAGGGCAGAGCAGAGATAGCTCTCTGTCCTCTTCAGTTGGAGGAAGCGCGGAGAGCGTAATGACCTGTGCTCTGAACGGAGTGGAGAGCACCTTAGGTACGTAACCGTGCCTTGGTTTCAGGACGACTTTAGAGTCGTTAGGCCCGAATTCCAG
>NW_015647580.1:0-358 GCF_001515625.1 Sinocyclocheilus rhinocerous | reverse complement strand
GCTCTAGCCTCCGAAATTGTGTTTAAGGCTCCCGTCGAGCGGCCAGGTGCAGGGCCCATAGGTCGGGCCGAGGATGCCATAATGTCCCGTTCGCTTGAGAGAGGAGATCCTGTCTCAGCGGAACAAGCCAAGGGGCCGCTATCAATAGCTGAGTTAGCTCTGATAGCCACAGCTGGTTCATCCAAAGGGGGGCCACCAGGAGAACCTTGTGTTTTTGTTCCCTCACTCGCCTGATTACCTGTGGGATCAGAGCGATCGGAGGAAAAGCATAAAGAAGGAGGTTGGGCCAGTCGTGGGCCAACGCGTCCCTGGTCCTTGAGAAATAAACTGGGCAGTGAGAGTTGTCTTCTGAGGCGAA
>NW_015647579.1:0-560 GCF_001515625.1 Sinocyclocheilus rhinocerous | reverse complement strand
TCCAGTCAAGCCTTGGAGAAACTTGTTCATGCCTTTATCACCAGCCGGGTTGGCTATTGTAACGGCCTTTATCACCAGCAGGGTTGACTATTGTAACGGTCTCCTCACCGGACTTCCCAAGAACACCATTAGACGGCTGCAGCTCATCCAGAACGCTGCTGCCAGGATTCTGACTAGAACCAGAAAATCTGAGCATATCACACCAGTCCTCAGGTCCTTACACTGGCTTCCAGTTATATTTAGGATTGATTTTAAAGTACTTTTACTTGTTTATAAATCACTCAATGGCCTAGGACCTAAATACATTGCGGATATGCTCGTTGAATATAAACCTAACAGACCACTCAGATCATTAGGATCATGTCAGTTAGAAACACCAAGGGTTCACTCAAAACAAGGGGAGTCCGCTTTTAGCTATTATGTCACCCTCAGTTGGAATCAGTTTCCAGAAGAGATCAGATGTGCTAAAACATTAGCCCCATTTAAATTCAGACTCAAAACCCATCTGTTTAGCCGTGCATTTACTGAATGAGCACTGTGCTACATCCGAACTGGTTGCA
>NW_015647578.1:831-953 GCF_001515625.1 Sinocyclocheilus rhinocerous | reverse complement strand
ATGATTAATTGCAATGTGCCTGTAACATGAAATATGAATTGACAAGTATGGAGTACAAACGTAGCACAGTTGAATATATGTCTCTCACAAAGGTCTGAGATTGGCTCAATACCAGTTTGATG
>NW_015647578.1:0-294 GCF_001515625.1 Sinocyclocheilus rhinocerous | reverse complement strand
TCTTGTGATGTAAAAATCTTTGAGATTACAATACACAGCACAACATAAGAATAACATTAACAATGGTTAATCACAGTAATATAATATGAAAAGTAAATGAATGTTGATTACATTAAGAAATTAATACATAAAGGTGATGTACATGAAAGAGATAAAGATTAATGTGAATGAAGACGTCTGTAACTGTCATCCAGATGTTGTGCCAAAGTGTTTAAATCCTGAAAAATCAAGGAAAACAATTACTGGTAGAGTGTATTAATTGAACACTGCATCCTGTTGCACAAATGGTAAGTA
>NW_015647577.1:0-448 GCF_001515625.1 Sinocyclocheilus rhinocerous | reverse complement strand
TCTTTCAAATAAATAAATAAAATTATTTGTTTAAATAAAATGTATTCAAATACATGAATATTTATATTAATAATTGTAATTATGACTGTTTAGCTGGTTAGCCACAACTTCCTTTTGTGATGACTGAATCTCAATCAGATAAAGTTAGGGGTCATATCTTTATTGTGGTATTACTCATAACCTAAAATTTTACTGATTTAAACCAGAAACCATGTGATGTCCATTCCAATTGACGCAGAGTCTGAAGGGGTTATATAATAATAATTTATTTTATCTACAGAGGTGCGGGTAAAACAGTTAAGGGGGAAAAAAAGTGAGAACATTGCACGGATCGGGGACATGCTCCACACGGAATTTCTTTTAAAGATATTTGCTTTACATGCTCATTTCTAGTTACTTTAAAATATTTTTATTACCTTATATGTGACCCTGGACCACAAAACCAGTC
>NW_015647576.1:1124-1931 GCF_001515625.1 Sinocyclocheilus rhinocerous | reverse complement strand
ACGACTAGACAGAACAAGCGTGTCTGATACAGGAACAGAATCAACACTGAACTGACGGCTGCATATGAAACTGCAAAATGCTGCCTTCGGAGGACACATTTCAAGGTAGGAAGTCATCGAGACATGTCGAATCCAAAATTAGCTTCAATTCCTGCCTCCTGAGATACCTCATCTGGTCGATATTAAAAGGCAGAATAGATGTATCCTTTGCTGCCTTGATACCCAACAATCCAGTGTGTTCTATCCTGTAATGGTTTATCAAATAAATCATTGAATATTTGCTTAGTTATCACCAAGCTCGTTCTATTTGTTGTAGATCATTGAACCATTAAGCTGCCTCAGAAGCATGTCCGATATCAGTTTCATGAGTTACCTTCATGAACAAACGCTGCCTGCGAAGTCATTAGCTGATTTTCTGAGGTTTTCGGATGCAGACGACTTCAACTGAACAATGACCGTTTACCAATTTCTCTTGGAGCTGCGCTGCAGCAGAAATTTTTCCGTTTGCACCATGGTCGTTATTTCCTGCTGCTTAAATCTGTGCTGTAGTGCTATAAAAATTAGTCTCGCGTAGCCAGACATTCAGACTGACGGCTGAAGGTTTGGAATTCATGGCAGCTTCTTTGTCAAACAACCAATCACAGTTAGTTTCATTCGTAGCACGTTTCGGGGCATGGAAATGTTGCCTCAATAACAGACCGGTGTGTAAAACTCTTGGACGTATTTGAAAGATTCTGTGCTGCAAACTTAAATATTTACATACTTTGAGAATCCAGCGTTTAGTTGATCCTGATTTATAAAAGAAAG
>NW_015647576.1:0-976 GCF_001515625.1 Sinocyclocheilus rhinocerous | reverse complement strand
ACCTTGTTATAAAACATTTGTCACCGAAATGACGGGAACAAATAACACGCTTGAGAAACTCCGTTGCTGCCTTGGAAAAACAAATTGTATCCACTGTTCACATAACACTGAATAAGGTTATCTTTTCCTCACATCCAAAAACACACTCTTTAGAGATATTAGGCTTGTTTGACTTCATGCGGCGCCGCAAAGATTTTAATTGTCAAAAACAATGCATTCTGGGTACATTAAAATACTTTTGTCCAACTTTGATCGGCGCTGCAGCCGCCCTATGATCACGTGTGCATTCAAAGTACGGCAAGAGCAAACGGGACCAGCCGCCTAGGTCAGGCACTGCAAAAGCCTTGATGACGACACACTTTATTCTCACTGGTTAGATTCTGTGATGACAAGCACGATGTGTGTTGCATGCTTATTCTAACAATTCAATTCCAATGCTCACAAATCTGTGTTTATATAACAGTAAAAGCATTTTTAGGTAGTCGGACTGTTATATTGAGTCACATTTCAAAAAACACTGATGAAAGTATATACACCCCCACTTAATTGGTATTTAAATAGCATATGTTAATGTTTAACTTATTCATTAACAGATGGCGCTGTATTAAGCAGTATAAAAAGTGTTTCTGTTGCTTTATGAAAACATTCTGAAACATCTGTGTATTTGACAAATGTTGCATTTAATTCACTTCATCTGTGAATGTATGCAACACTGCGAGGGCATCATTACCAGGAGCAGAAGTGTCTGACTTGACGTTTCCGCTTTAATTCCGCCCCCGACTGCAAGCGGCTACTCTCTCCAGCCAGAGGCAATCTAGTAACTCGAGCAAGTAACTGCGGCGCTGCCGAAGACTTCCGTAACCATGAAAGAAACGTGTTAAGCGGCGTGCTCTTGCTCTTGCTCTCGCTTGGTTGCTGAGTGCACGCACGTGCATAAGAATCCAACTCTTAATTAACAGTGTAAATAACTCAGAAT
>NW_015647575.1:0-545 GCF_001515625.1 Sinocyclocheilus rhinocerous | reverse complement strand
AAATATATTACTTTTTAACATGTTTAAATTTAAATTACTTTATATTTAAAAAAATGCATGTAAGGAAGTATGTTTGATTCTTTAAAAATGAAGATTAAAAATAATTTTAAAAATCCCATAGACAGAAAATACGATAATCTGAAGATTAAAAATCATTAAAATTCCATAGACAGAAAATAAGAGGAAAAGTATTTTGCTAATCAACTCTCTACAGAGGGATCTGTGTAACCAGTAATTTGGGAAAAGTATTTTGCTCAATAATCAACTCTCGGATTTCATCTTTCTTAAAGCAGCACAATGTCATCAGCAAATCTCAAATTGGCTTCCTCCCTAAACATCGAACCACTGACCATATTCACACACTACACACGTTAATAAATGAACATGTACACCAAAAGAAAGATGGAAAAATATTTGCATGCTTCATAGATTTTAAGAAGGCATTTGACTCCATTTGGCATAATGGATTGTTTTATAAAATCATTAAAAGTGGCATAGGCAAAACATGTATAACCAAAATAAATGTGCAGTAAAAATTGGACAGC
>NW_015647574.1:247-499 GCF_001515625.1 Sinocyclocheilus rhinocerous | reverse complement strand
ACAACAGTGATGGTAAAGGATTTGAAGAGTGTTAAAAAAGCAATGCGAATTGTACAGATGTTTTTTAAGGGATCAGGTATTGGCGGTATTGAAAGAAGACTAAATTTTTGGAAACTGAGAACTTTAACTCTGAAAGGGAAGGTCTTAGTTCTTAATGTTTTAATGGTGTCTAAATTGTGGTATATTTTATATGGGTCATCTATGCCGATGTGGGTAGAAAAAAGGTTGAAAAAATGTTTTTTAGATTTTTTA
>NW_015647574.1:0-118 GCF_001515625.1 Sinocyclocheilus rhinocerous | reverse complement strand
AAGGAAGAACAGCCTAAGAGTGAAAATAATAAAAACGTACTTGGATGAAGAAAACAAAGCAGAATGGAAAAACACAATGGAGTATTTTTTAAGTAAGTGTGGTAATTTTAATTTAGGG
>NW_015647573.1:1131-1239 GCF_001515625.1 Sinocyclocheilus rhinocerous | reverse complement strand
ACCATAATTGATGGATGTCTAAAATATACAAATAAGGAAAAGCCTTAAAAAAGGCCAGATTATAATTTGCATTTTACTTGTATTATTCTATATAATTAAAAGATAAAA
>NW_015647573.1:0-307 GCF_001515625.1 Sinocyclocheilus rhinocerous | reverse complement strand
AGCTTGGCTCCTTAAATGTTTAAAAACCAGCTAATTTCAAGACGCTGACGGCACGTCTGGTCGTCACGTGGGTCACCCGCAGTGTAAGAATCTCAAAGCTCAAGACGTTCGGTTTGACGTTCGATCGGTCGGTCGGTCGTTCGGTCGTTCGAACGTTTGATTTTGGCACGGAGTGCATGCCATATAAGTGCTTAAATCACACCCCATAGGCGCGAAGCATGGTCAAGCGCCCTTAGCGTCACTATGAAGGTGCCCCTCGGCATCACTATATCGACGAACTGGGACCTACATTGCTTTCAATGGGAAA
>NW_015647572.1:365-552 GCF_001515625.1 Sinocyclocheilus rhinocerous | reverse complement strand
TTACGAAATTATATTTGATTTATATGTTAATTTAGACGTAATGCATGTTTTTTTATAGACAGTTACTTCCTTGCGTTGACAGTTTAATGTGCTGCATTATTTTGCTCTGGCCTCGGGAGACAAGACAAAAGTTTAACCCATTTTATCTGCATATAAAACATTAGAAATTAGATGTTTAATTTTTTTT
>NW_015647572.1:0-353 GCF_001515625.1 Sinocyclocheilus rhinocerous | reverse complement strand
CATAATTGTTTATGCAATTTACGAAATTATATTTGATTTTTATGAGTTAATTTAGATGTAATGCACGTTTTTTTATAGAGTTACTTCCTTGCCTTGACAATTTAAATGCGCTGCATTATTTTGCTCATTGCGCCCTCTTGTGGCCTATTGCTTTTTGTTTTAAAAAAGGTTATAAAAAATGTCAATAATTATCGATACCGAACGATATGAAACATTATATTGTTAATAAATTTTTTAGCTATATCGCCCAGCCCTACTAATGAGTAAATATCATTTATGCCTTGGCATACATTTACATTTTACTATTACTGTACAGCATATGAAGGACAATTTTTGTCCTTTTCAGAGTTTCA
>NW_015647571.1:216-600 GCF_001515625.1 Sinocyclocheilus rhinocerous | reverse complement strand
CCACCCCAAAGAGGCACAAAATCACTTTCACAGACTTTTTCATTATCTGCCTAACTCAATCCGAGCAGCTGTGTCCTTAGCCATCTTCAAGAAATGGATAAAACCCCTTCTCTTCCGTCTTTATTTGACCCTCTAACTCTAACACTCTCTATTCTATTTTAATTTTACTTTATCTATTTTTCTTCTTTTTTTATAAAAAAAAAACACACCTGACCCTCTATCACTTGCACTCTTGAAGAAGAGTTTAATTAATCAAAATATAAATGATTCAAGTATAATCAATGTGAAGATAGCCATTTATGTATAAAGTTATTCTACTATTATAATCATGTGTATTTGCCTGCATGTATAGAAATCTGTATGAGAATGGAATGTGCAGACATA
>NW_015647571.1:0-152 GCF_001515625.1 Sinocyclocheilus rhinocerous | reverse complement strand
ACATGATGGCACATAATGGGGCCCTTATTTTCACAGAACATAAAATTAAGGCCTCATGACTGCATCGTGATCCCATAATACATATGAATGAAAAGAACTGAACACGCCTAGAGAAAAACACTGTATATAAGAGGATACACAAAAAGATTCGA
>NW_015647570.1:3114-5887 GCF_001515625.1 Sinocyclocheilus rhinocerous | reverse complement strand
GGTTTAGTTTTCATAACAAACTTGTCATTGGATTAGCCTACATTACTGCTCCAAAAACTGGATCACTCTAAAACAATAAATAAATAAATAAAGAATAATAATAATAAAAAAATTGCCTGTCTATTTCAAAAAGTAAATTTTTGCAGCATTAAGGTTAACGATTAATCGATTAATTGATCGTTAATTTAAACGACGATCGATCATGGAAATGATTGAAAATTGACATCCCTTGTCGCTAGTAGGTCTTTAGCCATTTTAAGCCTCATGAGACGCACAAAGGCAAGAAAACAAAAACAAACCTAGGTAAAAAGCGGTTAAAATTACAGGTCTGAAACGTTTCTTTACCCGGGGTTAAAAGCAGTGTTTAGAACGATAACCCGGGGTTAAGCACAGTGTGAAAAGCCCTTAGAGGTCTGGGGGCATACCATACAAATTTTGTACATTTTAAAGCTAAATTCATCTATCTGGTGCTCTTTGAGAGTTCATAATTAAGAGCTCCAACACTGGTTGAATGTGAAACTAAACAAAGAAAAAAGCTGGTGAATTGACTTGAGCTTGAAATTTAAAGGGGACTCAACCCTCTTTTTAGTTGTGATATAGTGTCTCAGTTTATATTACACTCACACTGATGAATTTGGAAGCCAAACAAATTAGAATATAATCATAATAACAGGGCTGTACGTTAACTTTTTTTTGCTAAACCACTGGTGCTACAGAAGTTAAAAGTTTTGTAGCACAGGCCAAACAGTTGTAGCACAATTTAGGGGTGGCAATATGGCAAAAATATAATATCACCATTTTATTCAGGAATATCACGATTCACGATTTTATCACAATTCTTTTTTACTTTTTGGTTTTACTATTTTGCAAGTTGCCTGAGGAGTACAGCCAATCTAATTTCCCTATTGTAAAAAAAAAAAAAAAGCCTTTCAAGGTTAGGGTTTGGTATTGTTTGAATTTAATCAATTCCGATTCTGATTCTGCTTATCGATTCCCATTCTTAGTTTATTTCTATTTTGCGGGAGTCCCGTGAATCATTTTAATCTCCCGCATCCCGCACAGACACGAGTGTCTAACCGCCCGCACCAGCACTCGCCCATCTTGTCCCGCGCTGCACTCTGTTGCGTCGGGTCTCGCGAGAGCAGGTCTCTAATCCACTGGCACTTGACTCCACAGCGCGTGTGCTACATCCTTTTTACAATCTCTAGATTATAAAACACTGCATTCTGTCAGCAATGTAACTCGGCAGTAACGTATAGAGACCTCGTCTTGTAACATAATTTTCCAATTAGTAATTAAAAGAGTATAAACGCGTTAAATTACTCAGTTACTAAAAAAGTAATCAAATTATAGTAACGCGTTACTAAGTAATGCGTTACTGCCCAACACTGGTCACCTCAGGGAAGAGGTGCCAGATTTATGTCCGTTGTAAACGAACACTTTTGCACATTTATCGCAACTTACGAAGTTTAACTCTTTCCCATTTTTTCAGTGACAATTGAGAAATGTTTCCAGATGTCTGACTTGCCTTGCTTTGCTTTTGTGAAGTAAACAGCCGCTTATTAATGTGTTGATTCCATTTCTATTACACGCCAAATCCCACCATTCCCCGTGGGTCTCCGCAAAATTTTCTGACCGCCCACTCCTGCCCACAGCAAAGGTAAAACCGCCCACTCCCGCGAGATTTGCGTTGACCGCTGGAACCCAAACCTAATGCAACCCTCTAGTGTGTGTTTCGCTTTGAAACACGCAGCGCAAACAGGCTTAATAAAGAGGGATAAAGCCATATTGCTCTTTCAGTTTTAGTTCGTTTGACAGATAATTTGCCAAAGCAGTGGCACAAAACAAAACGTTAAAGATATTTTAATTTATAATGAGAAGTATAAATCTATTTTCAGTTTATTATGAAACTGTGGCAGGCCAGATTAGACTGTGGCGGGCTGCCACAGTCTAGTTAATGAATGGGAAACACTGTAATATATGTAAATGAACCATGTTTACCTGTTCTCTGAAATACATGTATTGAGATATCACCATTTATTTGTAAGCAAAACTGCCAGATGATGCAAAAGGTTAGGGGGTGATTGTAGGTCTCATTTGTGTGTCCTGTGTAGGGTTGGGTATCGTTTGAATTTTATTGATTCCGATTCTTATCTATTCCTAGTTTTGATTCCAATAAGATTTTTAAAAATCCAATATAAAAAAATGAAGTCAAACATTTAATGTCTAACATTTATTCCATCTTTTTACAAAGCATTCTGTTGCAGCAGAATACCATGAGCAAAAATTAGCAGCCTACAGAACACTTACAAGAGGAACCTTTGCCTATGCTTTTAACAAAAATACCACAGCAAAAACAACTACTAATATACATTTCAAATATTACAGTGTTAAAGACAAGTAAACAGTCTGTAATAAAATAGGAACAAACAAATCAATTAGCAATAGCATAAATAAATACAACTGTACCAAATTTCAGGTACAGAAACTGTAATTAAAGGGGTCCTATTATGCTCTTTTACAGTCTTTATTTTGTTTTGGGGGTGTACTAGAACATGCTGTCATGCTTGGTGGTTCGAAAAACGCATTATTTTTCACATAATTTACATTATTACAATACCTTTCTCCCGAGCTTAGCACAAACAGCTTGATTAGTTCCGGGTTTGATGAAGGCCCGCATTCCAAAAAACGAAATGTGTTGGTTTGATTGGTTAGCTGTCCCAGTGCGTTGTGATTGGCGAACAGCTTAGACGGTGTTTCATTACTGCCACGC
>NW_015647570.1:1304-1723 GCF_001515625.1 Sinocyclocheilus rhinocerous | reverse complement strand
AATATGTATTATGTTTATTGTTCTTTAATTCTAACATTATAACATGAATTGCAGTGAAGCTGTTTGTTGAATTTATTCATACCAAAGTCTCATAATTGAATGCCAGTGCGACCGCACACAAACCAGTATTGTACTGTCAGCAATTTATGGTCACAGTCTGGAGCCCTGAACATACATATTTACATACATAATTATTCAGGTGCATGTGTAATAACTGTGTTAAAATGCCCAGCGAGTTAGAAAACATCTGCTGCAAGGAAATTCAAAAGGCACGAGGGTGAAAAAAACAGCGTTTCTTCGACATGGCGAAAACTTGACACTACATCAGCACTTCTTCTTCATTGTTGTCTTGTCTGACGCACTCAACCAAGTGTTCTAACCACAACCTCGCCCCTCCCCACCCCCCAACCATTCCAATC
>NW_015647570.1:0-982 GCF_001515625.1 Sinocyclocheilus rhinocerous | reverse complement strand
GAAACCCTGTAAAATATAGATTTATTATTTAAAAGTTATTAAAGATATTTGGTCAAGATCAGTGAAGGATTTTTTGTTCGATTAACATTAATGACAGGCAGTGCGTTTATTAGGCTGCTGTCTCTAACACAGAAAGCACGCAGATCTAAAAATACTCTTACACATGCGTTTTCTTTGTTTACGTTCTGTTTAAGTTCACGTAAGACAAAAACGGCGATATAATGACAAGTTTTCTGCAAACTGGTCGATACATATGAAAGAAGTCAGTTCTGGCCCAGAACAACTTTTTCTATACAGTGGAAATGCAGAATTATTCGAGAACGAACACAACCCGGGAACCCGTACCGCGACCTCTGTTTTCCGTGCTTACGCTTGTGCTTCGTGTGCGCTGCACGCAAACAGGGCGCAAGTTCTTTCTGTTCCTGCACTTAAATCGTTTTAAATCACATTAAAATGCAAACGCAGGAATCGTTAAGCAGAATTGAAATGCACGTGTCTTAACGAATACCCCGTTCTTGGAAATTTGGAACCGGTTCTAAAATGGAACTGGTTTTCGATACCTAACTTTTAAATATAACTAGTACTCCTTTGACTTGAAGATTTAGATGGAGGGTTTAGCTGTGTTTTGTCCCTCTCTATTATATTTGTTTACACTCAAACAGCTCATGATGGCATTTTTGTAATTTTGATATTCTACTACTATTAAAATATTAATCAGTTTGGACATCTATTTACCACGTTTACTGAAGAGCACTTTGTGTATTTATGATACAATATGATACAAATGTAAATGAACCTAAAAAGCTGTTATATGCCTGTCTCATAAGCACTCGCCTGTTAGCAATGCTAATATTATTTAACAAAGTTATTAATGAGATCTTTTAAAAAGTAATGTAGTGACTTTATTAAATTATCCTCTATGAAAATACAGTTTTATTGTGTTATCGATGTACTTTCAGGGAGGAACTTGTCAACAAATCTA
>NW_015647569.1:0-524 GCF_001515625.1 Sinocyclocheilus rhinocerous | reverse complement strand
CTGAGCAATCCAGGGATGAGAGTGAGGAGATCTCCCTTCTGCACATCATCATCAGCGACATGAAGGAAGAGATCTCCCTTCTGCACAGCATCATCAGCGACATGAAGGAGAAGTTCAGAGAGATGGAGCTGGAGCTGGTGCAGCTGAGAGAAGAAGTGCATGGAGCAGTGCAGCAGACTGATCCAACAGAGAAAGATGAGGTTTACAGGAAAGAAATAGCAATGCTAAAGAAAGAAATTCATGAACTGAAAAACCAGAAAGAGGAGTACAACAAACAACTGTCTGTAATGAGAGAAGAAATGAGAGAGCTAAGAGAAGACAGAAGGAAAACAAGTGAAAATGGAAAACAACTGTCAGCTCTGAAGGAGCAACTGACACAGACAGAAGAAGAACTGCAAAGTTTAGAGCATACTCCTCCTCCAACAACTACATCCATCAACCCTCCTCCACCTGACTCCTACAGTCAAACACAGCCCCAAATCGTACTCCTGATGGACTCCAATGGCAAATTTGTTGATGAAAAG
>NW_015647568.1:733-1033 GCF_001515625.1 Sinocyclocheilus rhinocerous | reverse complement strand
CAATAACAACGACGTGATATCTGATTTGAAAAAGTAGAAAAAAAGCTCGGCAAAACAGATTCGAACCCCGGTCGATTGTGTCAAAAACGACTTCAACACGTACTTTACCATCTGTGCCACTGGAGGTGTTGTTAGACGATAGTCTTTTGTAATGCTTTGTAATAACACGTTGATGGACGGAAGTTAGTGTAAATAGCCTCTGCCAACAAGGCGGGCTATTTGCACTTGTAAATAGACACTCCATTTTTTATTTGTGAACTGATGTTCAGCTGTTCTTTTTAATAGTCAACTTATTTTCGG
>NW_015647568.1:0-136 GCF_001515625.1 Sinocyclocheilus rhinocerous | reverse complement strand
GTTTTTATTTTTGTAATATCGATTATTTTCTCATCCACTTTTGAGGAGAGGAGACACTGCCTCCCTTGCCTCCTCGGTGGAAACGCCCCTGATATATATATATATATATATATATATGTATATGTATATATGTGTG
>NW_015647567.1:4963-9220 GCF_001515625.1 Sinocyclocheilus rhinocerous | reverse complement strand
CTCAAATGGATAGGAGACTTAAAGTGAAGAAAGCAGTTTAAACTTCATTGGTGCATGTTAAAGCCTAATGAAAAAAATAAAAAAAATAAATTATTTGCATGTTTTCTGTGCTTTTTTTTGTAAATTACTGAACTTTTGGTAATGTCTTGCTGCTTAGTGCTGTCATCTAAAACAAATCTAATTGAAACAACAAGATAGATATTCATTATCATACATGAACAAGACATTAACTAGTTGATGTAACAAGGCAGAATTTTGTTGAATTGAAGTGCTTTACCGACATTGAGTGAATAAGAATAAATTTGATTAGACTAACACAATACAAACATTTTGATTCAATTAGTTGCAAAGAAGTTACATTGACATATCAAAATCATGTTTAATCTACAAATGTATATTGTGTTCATATAACATATTCAAAGCAGTCCAAGTTTACTTGATTTGATTAGATGCATAATGGGTGCTACGATTAAATCACGTTCATTTATTTTTTTGAGTGCATAACACATTTTTGAATGGACCCTCTTCATCTGCTTATTCCCATTGATATGTTTTATTGCTACAAAGAATTTTATTGCCAACAGTAATTGATATTAATTTCAAAGGGTACATAATTAATTCTGAAAAATAGGCTAATTAAAAAGTAGTAATGTGGACATGGCCAAAACAATTGGTTTACTATGATGTTGAATTTACCTGAGGCAGTATCAACTTTTGAGGCTGTACCATATTTGTCGGCTGGCACCGGAAAAGTACAAATTATAAAATGAAAGGAATGTGTTAAAAACATGAAATAATACAAATGTGCCGTAAACAATGATGATTCCATCAAAAAGGTAATATTTCCTAAAGCAATCTTATCCTATGCACAAGCATTTAGTGGAAGAGCCACAGCAGTCTCACTGACAAACAGCACAGAACATTGACTGTTACTGCTCATGGAATATGTTACCATGTCATCCTATGAGCTGTAATATAACAAACGAGATGGTTACAATAGCCTAGTTAGATATTTAAATGCATAAATTACTTATACTACGTCTTTTGTTAACTAGTTTTACAGAAAAATAAACAGAACAACTACCCTTGTGCTTTTTTTGGTGATGGCAGCAATGACTCCGATGAGCTCATGTCTAAAATAAATTGCAATATGGCCATGGTATTATCAAATCACTTCTGAGATTTTGTCATGCAGCAACAAAGTAGTAGAGGAAACTGAAGGGTAAAAATAGTACTTACCTTGGACATAGTCTTCATAAGTTTTCTGTTTTGTTGCACGCCTCAGTCGTTGAGACATAATTGCCTGTGGATAGGACAAATTAAAAATGTGTTATATGATCTTCACTCACAGAAAAACAAATGCCAGTACACTAATCAAATACAAGAATGACAAAATATATTTTTTTTTAAGATACATCGGGCATACATGTGTTGATATATAAAGTGACGTCGGCAATATTCTCACCCAGGAAGGTAAACTGACAAGACAGGATCAAGATTCAGTTAACCCTTAAAGACATGGAGGAGAGGGAATATGGCAAATCCCTGTGCATGTGGTAAACACACAGCCTTCCTATGAAAATCCTTTGCCTCCAAAAGTTTCCTTTGCGCTCTGCTGAGGTCACTGTCCACCACATATACGATGTTAATCAGCTTTGACTCACAAGGTAGATAAAAGAGCTGCCTCGTGAACTTTGGATCGATAACATCCACCACCAACATTCCATTTTGCCGCTTTTCCCTCACAAACACAAATTGTTCTGTCTCTAACATGAAGCAGTGATTTGGTGCCTTGGTCGATATGGAGTACGTTTTGCGCCTCCTTTGCTTTGTGTGTTCCTGTGTGTTTGCCTTTTCTGCCAATCTTTTTGTGACCTGAGCAACTGGATTTCTGCCGTTTCTCACCAATTTTTTTATGGACTGCAGGTGGTTCTCAAATGGAAAGCAGGACAACTCATTCAAGGAGCACTTAAAGTTAAAAACATCATCAGCAATGTGTTTGATAGAGTGGATGTTGTATGTTGGGAAAGTTTCCCCATAGAGTTCAGAACTGGTATCCACAAAATGTTCAAGCACACTGTAAAAAAAACCCCCGTTATTTTACGGAATTTTACCGTTTTATTTTACAGGTTTTTCCACGTATTTTTGAAATACAGTTAAAAATGGTAAAATTACAGAAATAGACAACATTTACAAATCCAGTGTAAAATCACATGAAAAAAATGTCAATGTACATAACACCCCAAAAAATATTTTTTAAAGATTTTTTTCCACATAACACCAATTTATCAGTGCGCTGATATATATACGATACTACAATACTGCTATTAGAAAGATGTGTCATTTGTGTTTTAAGAACGTTTAGCTCAGGAGTTATTGATCAGGTAAATTCGAATCTGTTGCCAACTTTACCGAACTTCGACCAATAGTGCAATATATATATACGATACTACGATACTGCTATTAGAAAGATGTGTCATTTGTGTTTTAAGAACGTTTAGCTCAGGAGTTATTGATCAGGTAAGTTCGAATCTGTGAATATGTTGCCAACTTTACCGAACTTCGACGCATAGTGCAATATTTTTAATCAGTTTTTATATACATAATCGTAGGCGTCGTCTAAAAGCTCAAAAAGTCGCGAATATAAGACGATGTAGCAGTCGCTTCCGAGTCGAGGTTGGATGAAAGTTCTTAATTCAGAAACAGATTCATTAGGACCAGCGCTTAAAGTGGCCCAACCCCTCCGAGCGCGATTTGAACGTTAGTAACTTTATGTTCGTCGGCACTTTTTCCCTCTTCAAGCACTGGTTATTACGCCTGTATAATGAAATTCGCTTAACTAACATCAATTGGACTGCACGTTTTACTTTCAGATATAATCACACTGATGATCTGAACTATCGTATGTACAGTCAGGCCTGGGTGTCTGCATAGGCACGTGCCTAGTATCCCTCCTCATTAAAACCTTGTATCTCCATATTAAGTCACTTTTTAATAAATTATTTCTATTGGTTACTTCAGCGAGAGAGAGGACCAGATGTTCCATGAAGTGGATCAGACAACCTTGCCCTCTGAAGTAGACTGTGCCAAACTTCCAAGTACACCCTGCATAATTGTGTGTGGTATGTTTGAATATTTTTAAAGGAAAACTATTTAATATTTGCGGGAATTTAAGTTTGTCACAGTGTTACTGATCTCTTCTTTTTCCTGTTGTTATGCACAAGAAAAAGAAGAGATCAGTAACACTGTGACAAACTTAAATTCCCGCAAATATTAAATAGTTTTCCTTTAAAAATATTCAAACATACCACACACAATTATGCAGGGTGTACTTGGAAGTTTGGCACAGTCTACTTCAGAGGGCAAGGTTGTCTGATCCACTTCATGGAACATCTGGTCCTCTCTCTCGCTGAAGTAACCAATAGAAATAATTTATTAAAAAGTGACTTAATATGGAGATACAAGGTTTTAATGAGGAGGGATACTAGGCACGTGCCTATGCAGACACCCAGGCCTGACTGTACATACGATAGTTCAGATCATCAGTGTGATTATATCTGAAAGTAAAACGTGCAGTCCAGTTGATGTTAGTTAAGCGAATTTCATTATACAGGCGTAATAACCAGTGCTTGAAGAGGGAAAAAGTGCCGACGAACATAAAGTTACTAACGTTCAAATCGCGCTAGGAGGGGTTGGGTCACTTTAAGCGCTGGTCCTAATTAATCTGTTTCTGAATTAAGAACTTTCATCCAACCTCGACTCGGAAAATAGCATTTTAGAGCTTTTAGACGACGCCTACGATTATGTATATAAAAACTGATTAAAAATATTGCACTAACTTATGCGTCGAAGTTCGGCAAAGTTGGCAACATATTCACAGATTCGAACTTACCTGATCAATAACTCCTGAGCTAAACGTTCTTAAAACACAAATGACACATCTTTCTAATAACAGTTTCGTAGACAACCAGCTAACGACCTAAACGAGCCTGTTTTTCCCTCAGGGACAATATACCAGTTAGCCTAACGTTACTTGGTAACGAAACCTAAAACTACTAAATTATGTAGTAACATTCGGATAAAATCTAACAAAAAGAAAGAAAAACTACACAGTAACATCAAATGAAACCTAAATTTGACACTTTTTGAAGATTTTAAATGACTAACGGTAACGTTACTGGTCAGCGCCGAAGTTTGAAACACACACTGGTTTAACGATTCAAAAAGGTAAACATTCTAAATGCTAGGACTCAAATA
>NW_015647567.1:0-4548 GCF_001515625.1 Sinocyclocheilus rhinocerous | reverse complement strand
ACATTCAAAACCTTCAAAACCTCATTACTCTGAAATTTTTAATGTAAATGTTAAGTGTAAGTGAAAAGTTAACAGGTCTTTCCTTTCATGATGCTACATATGCTGGGGTGTGAATTTGATAGGTGCTTGAAATTAAATAAATAGTGCTTTAAAAAGTCCTTGAAAGTCCTTGAATCTGGTGTTCATGAAAGAGTGGGAACCCTGCCAACCCCTCCGAGCGCGATTTGAACATTAGTAATTTTATGTTCGTCGGCACTTTTTCCCTCTTCAAGCACTGGTTATTACGCCTGTATAATGAAATTCGCTTAACTAACATTAATTGGACTGCAAGTTTTAAAAATAATTAAAAAAAATAAATAAAAAATGCCAACCTCCCTCCCCCTTGAAATTACGTCTGTCTCTATATCTCTTCCATAACAAATTGGCAAAGTTTGAACTGGCATTAGGTTCTGCGTACATATAGTTAGCAGTGCCTGATTTCCTACAATTAAGTCCTATGGTTTTCACATTTCCGAAGCTGTTTCACTCGGATGTACACTTAGGGAAAAAAGTTTCACAACTTCTGTTTCATGACAGTTTTAATCATCTTTCTAAATTAAAGCACTGTTATTGAAGCTGATAGGGATTATTGATAGGTACTCACTGATAGGGATTCACAATTGACACAGATAGGGTTCAGTACTGTAGATATAATACATTTCTCAATATATTTCTTTGTATTTTTGTAGATTGTCTAACATTTCATATATTTACATATTTTTTCTCTCTCCTTACAGATAAGTTCTGTGAGCGGCTAAAATCAAGGTCAGAGTGAAAGGGTGAGAGTTGCACAATGTAAAGATGTTCACAGACTATACTTGTAATAGTTGTGGTGTTTCTGTAAAAACTCTAAAAGGTTATGTACAACATCAAGGGCTACACAGAAATGAGGCACATTACCTATTGGCATGTTGCATAGCAGGTTGCAAGTTACGCTTCAGAAATTACAATGCGTTTAAAAGTCATGTTTACTGTCATAACGGCAGTTATCTTCTGCGTCACAGTCTCTGCAGGGACCCTTTTCATGTCAAGTTACTAACTGTCAGAAACAGTTGATTGACCTTTCAGATCTTTTGGGTCACCTGAAATTTCACATTTCAAAAAAAGAGGAGGTGCATTGTCCCTTCAAAAACTGTGATCGCTCATTTTCAGTGAAATCGTCTTTCACGTCCCACCTATCTAGGAAGCACAAATACTCAACAGCTTTGCATGTCTCTGGTGTATACTGTCTTCCCTCATTTCCTAGTGGGTCTCAGTTCTCTGTTGCTGAAAGCCACTCAGATGAAGTGGCAGATGATGATGGACCTGAGGAGGATATACTGGACCCTGCACAAATGAAAAATGTATACATGAGAAATCTGTCCATGTTTTACATGAAGTTGCCAGGCGAAGCACCTGATCCCTTCCTCCACAGTACAGTTAATCGTAGAAGAGATCAATAAGCTCAGTGGATTGTGTCGGCAGTACACAAAGAATCAACTCAGAGCATCTCTTCAAGCAAAAACTAAACTCTCTGAGACAGAAATTGAAGATGTTCTGAAAACTCTAGATGACATGGATATTCATGGGTCATGCAGCTCTGCTATTTCCACAGAGTCCAAGAGAAAACAGTACTTTGAGGAACATTTTCCCTATGTGCATCCAAAATGCATTTTTTTGGGGACTGGTGAAAACAGAAAGGAGCGGCATGCCCAGTATATTCCCATAAAAGACACATTAACAGCTCTACTGAAAGATCCTGCTGTGTGGGAAGAATGTTGTACATCTGGGAATGAGAGTACACCTCTTATTTTAAATGATGTGTGTGATGGATCGGTATTCAAATCCAATCGATTATTTTCTGAGCCAGGCATCACTTTAAAAGTGATCCTTTATCAGGATGCATTCGAGTTGGTTAATCCCCTTGGATCTGCAAAAAAAAAACACAAGATGCTTGGGGTGTACTTTACCCTAGCAAACTTTGATCCTTTTCATCGATCCACCATTGACAACATGCAGCTTTTGCTGTTGTGCCGAGAAGCTGATTTCAAAACATTTGGCCACGAAAAGGTGTTCTCTCCACTGATATCTGATCTTAGGGAACTGGAAACAAATGGATTGACCATACATGGAAACAATGTGAAGGCAACAGTCTTTTGCATCACAGGCGATAATTTGGGTTCTCATAATACCGGTGGTTTCACAGAAAACTTTGGTACATCTCAATATTTTTGCAGATACTGTCATGTGACAAGAAGTCACCTGGACAATTTGGAGCACCATGCTCCGATCCGCAGAGTTCAAGACTACATTGACAATATTGAAGAGTTGCAGAATGATGATGCACATGAAGTCAGAGGTTTGAAGTTTGACTCCGTCTTTAATTCTCTGGCTTTTTTCCATGTCTGCCAGCCAGGCCTGCCACCGTGCATTGGCCATGATTTGTTTGAGGGTGTAGTGGCATACGACCTTGCCATTTACATCAAATACTTTGTCAAGGTGAAGAAATTCTTCACATATTCAGAACTTAATCGTAGGATCAGGCAGTTTACCTACCAAGGATCTGACAGTAATTCTACACCCTCTGAAGTTTCTGAAAAGGGTGCAAAATTAGTTGGCCAGGCAACAGAAAACTGGTGTTTGCTAAGGCTTCTATCAGTTATAATTGAGGAGAAGATCGCAGATACAGAGGATCCAGTTTGGCAACTTGTTGTCCAGCTGAAAGAGGTAGTGGAGTCGATTTGTGCCCCCACCATATCAGAACCTCAGATTGCATTGCTCAATGTTCAGATCTGTGACTATCTAGAGGCAAGGAAAGAAATGTTTCCTGCACACAAACTAAAACCAAAGCATCATTTCCTCACTCACTATCCTGCATTGATCCTGAAATTTGGCCCACTAATGCGGTTGTGGACAATGCGCTTTGAAAGCAAACATTCCTTCTTTAAAAGATGTGCGCGAAGAACACAAAATTTCAAAAACATATGTCAGACACTTGCCAGGAACCACCAGCTTCTGCAAGCATACCTTCATTCAGGCTAATTTTTTGCACCCTTATTGGAGGTCAAGAACTCCACTCCTTTCCATTTAGAACTGTACTGCAATGCGCACTGCAGTAGGAACAACCTTGGACAAGGAACCCAATATTGTGGCATCTACAGAGTTGAAGTGGAAAGGGACTCTGTATAAAAAGGGGTTCTTTCTGTGTCTAAGCCAAGGTGAGGCAATTTAATTCAGTCAAATTGAGCTCATGCTGGTGAAGGAAGAGAAGCATGTGTACTTTATTGTTACTCCTCATAATGTGTCCTACTTGCCGGAGTTTGGACTATATGAAGTGAAGGAGGCAAGGCAGAGCATGCAGTACTGAAAAACAGAGCTCAAACTGGATTATTATCCATTGCCTGCATATAAGCTTTTTGGGACAAATGTCATTTCACTGAAACAAAGCATTGTTGATAATGAAAAAGAATGTAAAGGTGAATATACACCAAGGGTGTCCAGTCCTGTTCCAGGAGATCTGCCTACCTGCAGGGTTCAGATCCAACCCTGAGAGGTTTCTGTCCGTCCTTGGACTTTCATGGTCCAGAAAGACGTAAATAAAGTAATCGAGGAGACTACAGTGGTTTAACAAAATTTATGAAGACACGCCAGTGTGCAAACTAAAGAAGTTGGATTTGTTTTTAGATGCTTTAATGTTTGGGTTGGAGCTGAACCTGCAGATAGGTAAATTTCCAGGAACAGGACAGGGCACCCCTGTTAGAAGCATCATCCAGAGAAATAGTACTACTATTAGTTTTACTTATAAATAGTTTTACTTTGTTATTTGGAAAAATCAATACTTCTATATTCATTGAGCTTCTTAAGAGTGTACAAAGTTTTTTTTTTTACCTTTTGACTTCATCACAGCACAATGCAAAAGTGAAGCTGCATTAAACACACCTTCATATCAGCAATGGTGATAAGAGTCCATAAGAGTTGACTGGAAACATTAAACTGAATTGTTTAGGATATTTTATCTTTAGCTGGAGGTGACTATATGGGTTAGAGTCAAGCAGCTTTTTCTACTTGCATATTATTTGAGTTATGCATAAAGAACAGTGATCTGAGAAACCTTGGCTGTGTTTCCCAAAAGCATCACAAGTCTAAGTTGATCAAAGAGACCATTGGAGGCCACATTTCTATGATCAACTTAGGGTTATGCTGCTTTTGGGAAATGCAATTTGGATTAGTTGTTTGTCTTGTCTCTCTTTAGTGTCATGGATGGAGGGAGTGCTCTCGCCTCTTTCATTAAATCTGCTCTTCCAAAAACGAGCCAACTTGAGCCTTTGCTGGAGGCACTGAAGGAATTAGGAGTCCAGAACTGTGAGGATATGAACTATATCCAGGAGAGTGACCTTCTTCATATCCTGAAGCCAGTGGAAGCAAGGAAACTCCTGTCATGCTTCAATTCACCAAGTATGTGTTTGAGGTTGTATATAACATAATTTTCATATTTAAAGGGGTCCTATTATGCTCTTTTACAAAGTCTTG
>NW_015647566.1:1995-2238 GCF_001515625.1 Sinocyclocheilus rhinocerous | reverse complement strand
TGATCAAAGAAATGAAAATGGCCAAGCTGTTAGACAACTGTCTTTATGGACTTTCAAAGTCTTATTACAGCAGTGAGTTCTTTTGAGCCTGATAACATGGATCCTGTAGAGTTTTTGTCAAAACTGGAGAAGGTAGTGGAGGTTTATAGTGTGTCAGACGAAGATGCTTGTAGACTTCTTATGATTTGCATACCACGCTCATTAACCAGTGCTCTCTCACAGGAAGTTCGTGACAAAAGAGCA
>NW_015647566.1:655-949 GCF_001515625.1 Sinocyclocheilus rhinocerous | reverse complement strand
TTTTTTAAAGTTTTGCAAGAATTTCGTGATACTAAACTTTTTATTAGTTGTCATGGCAAGTGATTTTAAAAGTAGGATGGCTCACTTTTTATAAGATGACTGAAAGTTTTACTTGAATTCGTAGTTTATTCTTACTTTCAGAAACCTAATTGTTTTATAATTACTGCTACTATTATTATTATTATTATTTCTGTTGTTTCTAGTAGTAGTAATTTTGATAATAGTCAATAGAAAAAATATAACCACACACACATTGTTTGTCCACAGAATAATTACACATTATTAAAGGGGTCA
>NW_015647566.1:0-191 GCF_001515625.1 Sinocyclocheilus rhinocerous | reverse complement strand
AAAACCATGTCTGCATTTGTGATCGGAGAAATGACAAACAACAAGCACTACTCTACACTGCCCAAAAACTCGCTTTAAATATATAAAATATAAAAACTCTTTAAATATAAAAGACGTACTTACAGTCTTTGAGTCAGAACAGACACTGTAGTCTACTCTTCCAGGAAACAGTCCTCCATAAAATGTGCTGC
>NW_015647565.1:2938-5347 GCF_001515625.1 Sinocyclocheilus rhinocerous | reverse complement strand
GGTATCGGCGAGTACCAGGAAAAAAATATCGGTACTCATACTCGGTCTTTAAAAAATGGTACCGGTGCATCCCTAACAATTATTTTTGTTAAAAAAAGTACCCATATCATAAAAAGTGTCTCTTATTATATGATGCTTCCTGTAGATTATTCAACAGCTCTAAAGATTTTTCCTGTTACAACAAAACTAATACTGTTTGAAGCTTTATAACATTCAGTCTCATTAATGAAGAATAAACACCAACCTGTTAGTTCTTCAGTATCTTCAGTGTGTTTGATTCTGCAGGGTTCTGGATCTCTCATCTTCTCTCTGTCCTCTTTAATAAACTCAGTCTTTGCAGATTTCAGCTCTTCCTGATGATTAGATGCTCGTCTTCACTTGTGAACTGATGGAGATATTCCAGCATTTATTGACGAATCACTGTGGGAGGAGTTTCACTGATGATGCGATTCTTGTGGGAGGAGCTTCATTGAAGGTGAACTGCAGCATGCCATGAGCTGATCTGCAAAAACAAAAAATACATCACTAACTGAGATCGTTTTCACAGCACAACATCTCCTGTAAATTGCCACTTAAAGCTCATTTCATTGAAGACATCAGCATAATAAATGAGGTGAAAACAGGAACTATTGACATGAAATAAAGAGTCTTTTCAGCAGCTCTGTTAATATTGATGAGTCTCAGACGATCAACACTCATTCAACAAGACATTCAGATCATCAGCAGATCATCTCTCTTTATTCTCAGTTTTTGCTGATAGAAACACATTATTTGAGTCAGGATATATGATAAAAGCCAGATTCTAACAGTATGTATAAAACATAAAAAAATAAAAAAAATAAAAATAAAAAGTAAATAACTGCCGTAAAGCACCATAATATGCATGTATAATCTAAATAGTTTGATTTTCTAATAACTATTCATTGCAATGAAGTAATTAGACCGTTAACATGTTAAAGTTTTGTATGTACAGAAACTAACAAGCAATGACCATAAAACATCTTCAAATAAAGAGCACCACAAAGCAATATTTAATTATTTCAGTGTCACATTTAATTAATATTTTGCTTTATTATCATGTATGGATGTTTCACGTGGCTTAGGCTGTTAGATTCAATGTAATGTTAGCAGTCTCTGTTTCAGTGTATTTTAACAAATTAACGGATTTAATCTGCCAAAGTTGTCAAAAGTGTAGAAATAAAATGGCAACAGCAACTTGAGATCGATTCCACTCACAAATCTCAAACTTTTTTTAAACTTGACATTCTGCAACAGTTCTCACTACAAACAGAAACAATCGCACGAACGCACAAAAAAGGCAACTACAAACAGAAACAATCGCACCAATCGCACGAACGCATAAAAAAGCTCACAAAATTAATTCATCATATTTTCCTCACATGCTCGCTGCTGCTGCACTAAATGTTTATTTCAGTAGGAAGATGCCAGAAAATACGCACAAGTAGCGCTGAAGCAGATGAAAACAGCCTACAGAAATGAGCCTGTAAAATGTCTCTTAAACAAACTGTATAAAGTGTGTTTGAGAGTAGTGCAAATAAGCAGGGTTCAGGGCCAGAGTGGGACTCATTTTCAGCCCAGGAGTTTAATGCCTTCGACCACTTTGTTTTTTTGTTTGTTTTTTTGTTTGTTTTTTTGTACTGGCCTTTTCAGTGCCACCTTTGCGCTTTCTATTATCCATTTTCTTTGATTTTTTGCTTGCATATATCTCCAACAACTGAGTTTTTTTTTTTTTTTTGACCAAGGTGCCCCTCTCTGGGGAGTCAAAATATAATTACGTCATCATTAGGGTTGCCAGTTAACTTCAGAAATTGAAAATAAGGGACAATTATGATTCTTTATCTTTTATTCTTTAAGAAAATCGTGTTTATTCTTGTAGAAAATAAGTGTTTATTCTTTAAAAAAAACAAGGGACAGTATAAGGGACGCTACAAATATTTGTACTGTACCCTAATGTAGGCTATGTCTGCATGCAGGTAAAAAGTTATCAGAAATAATCACAATTGTTTTGCTTAACCTATTTATGTACAATTATTCTAAAAATAATTTTAATGTCATACAAAAAAAAAAAAGTAATCGGCCTGAGTAAATTGTACCAATATAGAATTGTGACTTCACAAGTGTAGTAATTTAGGAGGTGAAAATACTGTGAAATTACAAAATGGCATGACATTTGAAAGCTAACTTCTGAAGGTCTATGGTTGTGTTTGCGGAACGATGTATGTTATAATACATCGTGTACACTCACTAAACCTTGTTTTATTGTTGTGATTATTATTATTTTTATTTATTTATTTTTTTTCTTTTCTTTTATGTAAAGCACTTTGAATTACCATTGTGTATGAAATGTGCTATACAAATAAACTTGCCTTGCCTTGCCTAAACAAAGAG
>NW_015647565.1:0-355 GCF_001515625.1 Sinocyclocheilus rhinocerous | reverse complement strand
CTTCCCTGGATAACTAACATCACTATTCTGATCTGTGAAAACTTTCACAGTTCACTAGGGGTCAGCTGACCCTTCCCTGAGTCACTAACATCACTATTCTGATCTGTCACAGTTCACACAGTTCACTACGGGTCAGCTGACCCTTCCCTGAGTCATGAACATCACTATTTTGATCTGTCACAGTTCACACAGTTCAGTTTGGGTCAGCTGACCCTTCCCTGGGTCATGCACATCACTATTCTGATCTGGGAAAACTTTCACAGTTCACTTTGGGCCAGCTGACCCTTCCCTGAGTCACTAACATCACTAGTCTGATTTGTGAAAACGTTCACAGTTCACTACGGGTCAGCTGACC
>NW_015647564.1:397-517 GCF_001515625.1 Sinocyclocheilus rhinocerous | reverse complement strand
GTGAACCGTACCGAGCCGTACCGTGCAGTGGAAAAGCGCCAATAGACATACCTTATCACTGTTGGCAGTTCTTTACAACTCAGTCTATACTAAAGTAATTCTGAAGTAATACACACAGTG
>NW_015647564.1:0-188 GCF_001515625.1 Sinocyclocheilus rhinocerous | reverse complement strand
CTTAAAATAATATGAAATCTTTAAAAAATTACGGCACTGTAAAACCACAGACCAGCAATAATCTGTAAATTTATAATATTATGGATTTAAAAATACAAGCCAGTAATGCCTGTGAAGTAATATATTAGCATAGCACACAATCGTATACAGCTAGTCAGCTAACTGTGTTCTGTAGCATCTGCGCTATT
>NW_015647563.1:406-670 GCF_001515625.1 Sinocyclocheilus rhinocerous | reverse complement strand
AAAAACACTCTTTAGAGACATTAGGCTTGTTCGACTTCATGCGGCACTGCAAAGATCGGCTGCCACCTGTCAAAAGCAATGCATCCTGGTTAGAAAATTTGTTCGATTTTGATCGGCGCTGCTGCCGCCTTATGATCACATGTGCCATCAAAGTACCGCGAGAGCAAAACGAGACCAGCCGCCTAGGTCAGACACTAGGATTGTTGGAGATGCGCCTCGCCTGTAATGTAGGCGAGAGTAGGCGGCTGCAGTGAGGGGAGGAGT
>NW_015647563.1:0-272 GCF_001515625.1 Sinocyclocheilus rhinocerous | reverse complement strand
ACTCACGTGCTGTGTTGCTAATCAACATGATATAATTCCAGTTCTGTTGCCTTTATATAAAAATAAATATGATGAACAAGACACTCAAACTGCTTGCTATTTAATTTCATACGAAAGGCATATTTATCATTCATTTGTACTTTAATACAAACATGTATTTTAGATTTTTATAGAAATATGACAACAATCACATATCTCACAGAGATCGCACTGACATAGTGTTTGGTAATATTCATGCATAATTTAAATACTTAAATCACATGAAACCAGAT
>NW_015647562.1:0-1211 GCF_001515625.1 Sinocyclocheilus rhinocerous | reverse complement strand
ATAATTGGAATATCAATGTATCTCATTCATGGCGAGTTTCAGTGATGTATAATTTACAAAAATGCATCAAAATGACCAAAATGTGGCATAGCAATTGTCTACTTTTACACTGTTACATCTGGGTTCACCAGGGTTACTGAGAGTTACTGAAACTTTACTTTTACTTTTAATTTAGAGTTGATTAAAGAAACCAAGGAGAATGAAGAACTGAGTGAAGTTGAGGAGAAACCTGGAGAAAAACCTTTGAGTTGCTCTCAAACCAAACAGAAGGATTTAAAGAAAAGAAGAGCCAAGAAATGTTTCACCTGCACTCAGTGTGGAAAGAGTTTGTCAAGCAAATATCATCTTGATGTTCACATGAGAGTTCATACTGGAGAGAAACCATACACATGTGATCAGTGCGGAAAGAGCTTCATTCAATCATCAAGCCTTAAGGATCACATGAAAATCCACACTGGAGAAAATCTATACAAGTGTTCACACTGTGACAAGATATTCAGTCGATCAGCACACCTGAAAATGCACGAGAGGATCCACACTGGAGAGAAACCGTTCACATGCGATCAGTGCGGGAAGAGTTTCAGACAATCATCAAGCCTTAAGAAACACATCAATATCCACACTGGTGAGAAACGGTACAAATGTTCACATTGTGACAAGAGATTTACTCAGTCAGGATTCCTGAAAACACACGAGAGGATCCACACTGGAGAGAAACCGTACACATGTGATCAGTGCGGGAAGAGCTTCACAAAAGGAAACCTTACAGAGCACATGAGAGTTCATACTGGAGAGAAGCCGTTCTCTTGTGATCAGTGCGGGAAGAGTTTCACACAATCATCAACCCTGAAGGATCACATGAACATCCACATTATAGAGAAGCTGTACGCATGTGATCAATGCAGCAAATGAACATCCACACTAGAGAGAAACTGTACACATGTGATCAATGCGGGGAAACATTTTTGTGGGCTTCAAACCTGAAGAGTCACCTGAAAGTTCATACAAAGGAGAAGCCACATTCATGTTCGTTGTGTGGAAAGAGTTGTTCACATCTAGAACATTTGAAAGAACATCAGAAAATACATACTGGTGTGAGAGAGTACATGTGCTTTGAGTGTGAAAATACTTTTACTTCAGCAAAGTGTTTAAGTAAAAAATAAATAAAAAATGACAGTCATTTCCCAGCAGAAACATCATAAATGCTATAA
>NW_015647561.1:0-996 GCF_001515625.1 Sinocyclocheilus rhinocerous | reverse complement strand
TTACATTAAAGTTCACACAAACTCTTTTCTCCGTTGTGGCTGTCAATCATTCGTTCAGCCTTTAAACCCTGGTCGACTTCGGTTAATGCCAGGTTGCTTCAGGCTTCAAGCACATCATTCTGCACACCGGATGCGCCTCGTGCTCATAGACTGTATAAAAACAGTTTGTGCTGCACTGTATTTTGTCCTATAACTAAGCTGAATTCTTGTTTTTCGTTTCTTGGGAAAAAATGAAAAAACGAAAAAGGAGCTGTTTTCTCATTTTTCTACATTAAAACAAAAAACGAGTGAACGATCGATTCCCGATTTTGGTTTTCTAATTTCAAAAGGAAAATCCATTGACCGCCAAGTACACGGACCGCATGGCTTTAGACATTTGGTATATCTATCTCCAGGGATTTCACTTGCATATAACACACAAAAAATAGAAATCGTCCCCGTGGAATTATAAGGTTCTATCTGCATTCCAAGTAGTTTTGAGATATTGAGCTTCAAAGTTTTTGCATTCCATTCGACTTTAGCCTAGATAGAACCTTTTTGTTTTTTAAATAAAAAGTCCCAACATTAAAAAAAAATCTATTACATAATGTAAATAAATTGTCACAGAATAAGAATGTGTGAATAACTCAATTTTGACAAAAATGTCAAGTGGAATAAAAGGAAGAATCAGGGTATCTTTACCAGATACAGGGGTGTGTAGGTGAAGAGAGAATAAGATGTGGGAGTAGGAAGAAAGATGTTATTATAACAAGAATGAGGATTGGACATTCAGCTTTAAATTTCAATTTACACAAAATAGGGAAGCATGAAAATGGAAGATGTGATAAATGTGGGAATCCAGAAACAGTAAAGCACATTCTTCTAGAATGTGATGCGTATGAAAGAGAAATAAATCAACTTAATCATAAATTAGGTTTGATGGGACATGATAAAGTATGACTCAAGATATTGCTAGGGAATAGCCAAATGCAATCAAGAATTAAAGAAGAAGTGTTC
>NW_015647560.1:4562-5527 GCF_001515625.1 Sinocyclocheilus rhinocerous | reverse complement strand
TAATGTTAGGTGGGATTAATCGCGATTAATTTCAGAAAAATGTGTTAATTAGTTAATTTTTTTTAAATCGATTGACAGCACTAATATATATATAGATATATATATATAAACACCATGACAATGGTGGTGAATTCCATCCCTGTACCAAATTTCAAAGTGTTTAAACTGACAATGTTACAGTCATCCCTGGTCCTCCCATATTAGTTAGCACACGGCTTGTTTCCCAGTTGCATTAACCTAAGTAAAGCTCTTCCCTTCGTTAACCCTAGCCGGATTAATCTGTTCATCTGTAATGAAGCTGCCTAATGGTTTTTGATGTATTATGCAATACAGCACAAAGATCCCACACTTAGCGGATGATTAGCAATATAGCCGTGAGGTCTGAGGATTCTCCCACTCTGGCCCATCGCCCCTGACCCACTCATGAGCAGCTGTATGGCCACGGTAACGTCTGTTGACGGTAACACTCACTGACAGCTGTCCACTCCTCGTTATTAGGCTGGTCGCATGCCCATCCGAGGATACCGCCATCTGTCCGTTTATACATGCTGGAGCTGAGGAATTTTGGCAAGTTGGGGAGAAGACTTTTTTGGATCATGACCATGAAGGCTGGTTTGCTGTCAATTTCATTGTCTTAATAAGTATCAATTATTTTGTAGCATCTATCCAGAAATGATCAAAGAATTAATCACAGACCGAAAACGTGGTAAAGGTCACAGAATTGGAAGACCAGAAGTCCATTTTTGACTTTTTTATTTGGGGCAAGACCAAAGATATGAAACATTTATTTTTAATAAAACTTATTTTATATATATATATATATATATATATAGCATGTGAAACGACATCTCTATTATATCAAGTCAAGAGTACTGCAGGTAGGTGATTATCTTCAAAAAAGAAGAGACCACAACAGATGACAAAAGAGTTACCATAAGATTTGTGAATCCTTAAATTTGTGAATC
>NW_015647560.1:861-3494 GCF_001515625.1 Sinocyclocheilus rhinocerous | reverse complement strand
TGCCATCCCCAGCGTGCAGCCTCCAAACTTGGCATGTCTTCACACTTATATTCCCCCATTCTCTCAGGTGAGGCCACCTCTGTGGGATGCTAAACCACTTTGCTTTCCAAGGGATTTTGGATAGCTCGCTCTAAATGAAATACCATGAGACATCCGTTCCGTCTCCAGCAGGGTCCTTGGAGTATCACCAGACTTCATTTGGCTGCACCACAGCCGTAACACCAAAGTGGCTAAGCAGCCTTCCCCAGAGAACATAGATGGACCCCCTCCCGCTCTGGACTTGCCTTGAGATGTGGATTAATTTTAACTGAAAATGAATGCCGAGACATTATGTTCTCACGTGCGGCGCCCTCTCCTCTCCCGTCTCGATGGATATTGAGTTCTCAGGTGGTTGTTGCAATACTATTACGGCATCTGGTGCCACAGTGGAGGTAGGAGAGCTCCAGATGTTCCTGTGAACGATAAGGGCGAGGAAGACAGGAGGAGGTGGAGTTTGGAGGGTAACAGAAGAGCATCTGTTTTAGGCAAGGAGAAACTGTGCAGCACACTTGTGGGTCAATGTGACAATATATACAGTGGGTACGGAAAGTATTCAGACCCCCTTAAATTTTTCACTCTGTTATATTGCAGCCATTTGCTAAAATCATTGAAGTTAATTTTTTTTCCTCATTAATGTACACACAGCACCCCATATTGACAGAAAAACACAGAATTGTTGACATTTTTGCAGATTTATTAAAAAAGAAAAACTGAAATATCACATGGTCCTAAGTATTCAGACCCTTTGCTCAGTATTTAGTAGAAGCACCCTTTTGATCTAATACAACCATGAGTCTTTTTGGGAAAGATGCAACAAGTTTTTCACACATGGATTTGGGGATCCTCTGCCATTCCCTCTTGCAGATCCACTCCAGTTCTGTCAGGTTGGATGGTAAACATTGGTGGACAGCCATTTTTAGGTCTATCCAGAGATGCTCAATTGGGTTTAAGTCAGGGCTCTGGCTGGGCCATTCAAGAACAATCACAGAGTTGTTGTGAAGCCACTCCTTCGTTATTTTAGCTGTGTGCTTAGGGTCATTGTCTTGTTGGAAGGTAAACCTTCGGCCCAGTCTGAGGTCCTGAGCACTCTGGAGAAGGTTTTAGTCCAGGATATCCCTGTACTTGGCCACATTCATCTTTCCCTCGATTGCAACCAGTCATCCTGTCCCTGCAGCTGAAAAACACCCCCACAGCATGATGATGCCACCACCATGCTTCACTGTTGGGACTGTAATGGACAGGTGATGAGCAGTGCCTGGTTTTCTCCACACATACCGCTTAGAATTAAGGCCAAAAAGTTCTATCTTGGTCTCATCAGACCAGAGAATCTTATTTCTCACCATCTTGGAGTCCTTCAGATGTTTTTTAGCAAACTCCATGCGGGCTTTCATGTGTCTTGCACTGAGGAGAGGCTTCCGTCAGGCCACTCTGCCATAAAGCCCCGACTGGTGGACCATGTGGTATTTCAGTTTTTCTTTTTTAATAAATCTGCAAAAATGTCAACAATTCTGTGTTTTTCTGTCAATATGGGGTGCTGTGTGTACATTAATGAGGAAAAAAAATGAACTTAAATGATTTTAGCAAATGGCTGCAATATAACAAAGAGTGAAAAATTTAAGGGTGTCTGAATACTTTCCGTACCCACTGTAAATGCCTCTGGCACCTGAGGTGCACACTGTCAGAGGTGGTCTACACTAGACCAAATACGTCAAGCATACACAAACTTTAAGATATGTACATTCACACACACTCTCTCTCAACTCATTTATAAATAGTTATTATAAAAAAATGTATGTATAAATTGCATTTAATTAAAATTAATTTGTATAAATTTTACTTGAATAATATATTTTATTATATCATCAACTCATTATAGACTAAGACACTCCCAACTCATAGATTATTCAAGTCATTGTATGTAGCTATAAATAAAAAAAATTATTAAAGTAATTATAATAAGTAATTTTATTAATTACTTTAGATATATTTAATTTGGTAAAAAATTTAATATGTATTTCAAATATCTATTTAAAAACATTTTTCAAGGTACATTTTTTTTTTTATATATTGGGTAATATAGACTCATTATAGACTGATTATTCAATTCATTTTATAAATATAAATTGTATAAATTACATGTTTTGTAATAAAAATTTATGTATTTATGATTAATTTATCATGGACACTCCAAACTCCCATATATATATTTACTTATATAATTAAATATTTAGACACTCAACTCATTATAGACTATTCAAGTTATCGTATGTATATATTACATTTTCTGGGCTCCAGACTAACATTTGAGAGCAGTGGCACCAGCGCCACTAAGTTCTACAGATGGTGGTGCCAAGAGCAGATTTGGTAGCGCTGGGGTGGTGTGTGGGAGTATTAAAATTATAGATAATTTAATCATAAAAGTACTATTGTTTTGCAAGTGCAGTTACTAATAATAGTTCATGTTCATTTCTTGTTTTTCTTTTGTTTTATTGATTATACAGAACATTTATATATTCCACTCTTATTAAATGTACCATTATTCTTCTAGTATATGGAACTGACCAACTTCAGTGATTATGTGTGATTTAGTAGCA
>NW_015647560.1:0-216 GCF_001515625.1 Sinocyclocheilus rhinocerous | reverse complement strand
AGAATTTGAATGATTCTCACTAGATATCGCAGCAACCTTATCATTGTGCGGCGAATTGAAAAGCTTCTCACTGGATCTCGCAGAACTGTTGCATCTGTGCAGTAACAGTGTCGCGAAATCAACTTTGGCTCCCGAGTAAAGCTGTTCTGAGCTTGGGCAAGTTTGTTTGCATCGTGGTCCGAGCTGATAAACGGTCCGCGCTGCGCAGCTGAAACG
>NW_015647559.1:0-880 GCF_001515625.1 Sinocyclocheilus rhinocerous | reverse complement strand
TCAGAATCTCATTGCTGCTTGTGCCAAAGGAGGATTTCAGTTGTCGAAGTGGATGAGCAACAGTCGCTTTATTGTGTCCAGCATTCCAGAGGAATACAGATTCAAGTCAATTAAAGAGATTGATTTGAATAAAGATGATCTGCCAATGAAAAGAGTGCTTGGATTGTACTAGTGCACTGAAGAGGATAAGTTCACCTTCAGATTACCCATTATGGAGCATCCTTACACAAGGCGTGGCATATTGTGGTTAGTTATCCTTACACAAGGCGTGGCATATTGTCAGTGGTTAGTTCCATCTATTACCCCTTGGGGTTTCTTTCACCATTTACTTTGCCTGTAAAAGAGCTGCTGCAAAAAATGTGCAAGTGCAACTTTGGCTGGGATGAAAAGATTCCCCAGGTGTTCTTTGACCAATGGACAAGATGGTTGACTAACTTGCATCGTATAGCAACACTGGAGATAGATTTATGCGTAAAACCAATGGACTTTGGACCTTCGGAACATGCACAATTGCATCACTTCTCTGATGCCAGAGAGGGTGGCTATGGCACAGTGTCATACTTGAGGTTGGTGAATAGCAGTGGTGGGCCGTCAGGGCCAGCAAAGCCTTCTCTGCTGGCCTAAACACTATCAGAACCACTGATTTAGTTTTAATATATTTTTCCATGAATGTGTATTAAATTATTTCCAATAGTCTATTCTCTTCCGTTCATAGCTTTTCTCTTGGTTGCACTGCTTCCAGCAGTGTATGTTTATATTAGATCTTTTATCCAATCATATTTCAGCAATCGTGTTGCCAGGGTCAAATAAATCTGCCTTAAAGCCTTCAGAATTAACAGTGCAGGCGTCTGTTAGCTTAAATCAACGGCAATGAAACCGT
>NW_015647558.1:706-1291 GCF_001515625.1 Sinocyclocheilus rhinocerous | reverse complement strand
GCCTTCACTGATGTGAAGCGGATGCCGCTGAACTTGGGGGGCGCCGTGCGAACTGAATCGCATAGCAGAGTCTGATGGTCCGCATGAACCAGCGAGATGGTATGGATAGCCAGGTACCCAGACACCACACAAGCTGGACCAGCAGGACCACCGACATACCCGCGGTGGGGCAGCGAGGTGGAGTGCAGGGACCTGAAGAGGGGTCTGAGTGTGCAGTGCAACACTTACCTGGTTCCACGGTTTGGGTGAGTAGGGCCTTTGACGACGCCCTCGAACCACACGCTGCTGCCTGCTGGCGAGAGAGGAGGATGAGTGTGGTCTGGTGTTGGTCCGTCTGTGACTCTCCATGCCCTCTTGGGACCCAGAGAAAGAGAAAACCTCTCTCCTCTCGAGATTTTTGGAAACCAGATTCTCCACCTGGCCCTCCTCCGGGGAAGAGAGAGGTGCATCCTTCTCTCTCTGGGTTGCCCGTCCCGAGGCCTCTTGCTCTTCCGCTCACCGCCAGGTTGACAGGGGCCGGGACGGGCGGGGCGGCCTGCCTATGCCCAGCTCCACGGCGCCGCTTGCTTGAGGCTGCCGCGGATG
>NW_015647558.1:0-137 GCF_001515625.1 Sinocyclocheilus rhinocerous | reverse complement strand
GGCACGGTTCGCCCTGCCGGGTGGAGGCGGTATTAGGACACAACTGCATCGCAACCGACCGCTCCACAGGGGGGACCCCCGTATACCCCCTTGCTGCACCACCGTCAAGAGTGGTGAGGGAGGAGGAGTTAGCAGGT
>NW_015647557.1:0-1148 GCF_001515625.1 Sinocyclocheilus rhinocerous | reverse complement strand
ATGATTCCCTTTGAGCTAAATTGACCTGTTTCCCTTACATAATGTAATTAAGATACAGGATCAACTATAGAACCACTTCATCAAATAATATTAAAAATGTAAAAATTTCGTTTAAATGTAACAAATAAGAAAATTCTGTTCATAAATCAAAATTTACTTCAATACATTTTAAGATTGTAGTTTACAGTCAGCAAGTACATTTTGTGATCATATTTTTTTTTTTATTGTGATGCAGGTCGACAGCTTTTTTAACAAGAAAAATGCAGGTCAGGAATAAATTGTTGATGAAAAGCTGGATAATTGTTTGCTATTGCTGTGATCTCATGTGACTGACAGGTTTTCCCATCTTCACATCATCAGACGAGAGAAGAGATGTTTTTGTGAGAGAAAGGGAGAGTTATTTTCATTAAAGATCACAAGCGCCGCTATACGTAAGCTGTCTGCTATATTGGCACGTCCGGTGCATCTGCACTGCAACTGTAGTTATACACGTGTATGAATATTGATATCTTCAGTAGACTTCAGAAGATGCTTTTGCTAAACTAACAATAAAACAAAATGAAGCCGTTAGCTAACAAGGCATTTAAAAGAAACTTTAGTTTAAAAACCTGTACTATTGAGTTAATACATATTAAAACCACAAACCAACACATTCTTATCTGTGAAGGTTTATCCAATTTCGTCAGGAATTTAAATTTCATCAGTTTTTACACCCAGATGCTGCACAATGTTGTTGCATCTTGAAACTCATTAATTGTTATTGTGAGTGACAACAGAACTACGTTGCAGGACGTAATGTAACGTATCTGGAGCGGTCGAATGTGGCATCTATAACAAAGAGTGAAAAATTTAAGGGGGTCTGAATACTTTCCGTACCCACTGTATCTATGGTACAACCAAACAACTCTCTGAGAGCAGAAACTACGGTAATGCAGGACTGTCAGTCATCAGCTGTGGGCGGAGCCTAAACAATGTGATGTCACACTGCTCAGAGAATCAAAACAGCTGGTCTAATGACACTGATTTGTTTTAATGGGGATTAAAAAATAAGGAGTGGGTGGGTTTTTATCATTGTAGGGTGGTTGTGCTTCCACTCTGCCAAAACATTTATGTCCAAACACCATGTAAAAGTGGATTTTGCATAATAG
>NW_015647556.1:770-875 GCF_001515625.1 Sinocyclocheilus rhinocerous | reverse complement strand
TTTACTACACTTCAGTATGTGATTCTTATTAAGTAGGGGTCATTTCTTAGGATTCTATACTTAACCTAAGTCTCTGAGAACCTGACACCTTGTACTTCTGGAGAC
>NW_015647556.1:0-158 GCF_001515625.1 Sinocyclocheilus rhinocerous | reverse complement strand
TGTTGTGATTGGTTGTCAAGGCAGCCAATCAGAATTTAGCAGCCTCGTCTATGATTGGCTGGAATTATGGCATTTTGTAATGCTGGGTTGTATTGAGCAAGCCAGCCGTCGGAATTTAGAGAGCACTGAGGGCGGGCATCAAGGGAGCAAGCTAGTGA
>NW_015647555.1:0-1492 GCF_001515625.1 Sinocyclocheilus rhinocerous | reverse complement strand
ATATATATATATTTATATATACTATTAATGAATAAATAAATTTAGGTCACACATGATGGACTGTGGCTGAATGACTCTAAATAAATAAATAAATATATTTGATTTAAAATAATAAACAAATACTAGATATTTTCCAAATAATATTTTTTTAAAAATCACATTAATTTGTCACAGTATAAATTAGCTCTTTTTGTACATGAAAATATATCACTTCATTTTATGTTTGCACGAGGATTTTCATATTTGGGGATCTAAATGATTTAACTGAAATATTAAATCATGTTAAGAATTTCTAGAACCTGGGAAAAACTTTGAAGGAATAACAGGGTAAAACAAAAAAAAGATTAATCTAAATACATAAATTCAATTGATTAAAATAATAAATGAATATTACTAATTAAACCAATAATAAATCAGTACAGTACTGTACTGAATAGAAAAAAAAAACACATTTATTACATGATTTTTTCAAAGTATAAATTGTTTCTGTTCTGTGTATAAAATGAAAACACCTGATCTAAATGATTTGACGGATACTGAGTAAAAATCGATGTGTGTTTGCTTTTGAAATATGCTATTCTCCTTACTACATTTTAATAATTCCCTGAATGAAACTTTGTTTTGTCAAATATTTTGTTTGGAAATTATGCTATAAAATAAATGACACCTGGGTCATTCCGTGTAAAATCAACCAAATTTCAAAAGCTTCCCCGGCTCAAATTTTGCTGATATTTTTTCTGAAGAAAGACAGACATGTATAGTGATGAAAGCCAAAATATTAAATGCCATGGATGAATATTTACCAAGTAATCCACTATTTTGTAGAGGGGGGTCAAAATGGTCATTTTCACCTGAGATTCAGAGCCTAATTACAGGGGGGTAAAATGACTTCAGACTTTAGCAATCTTTGTTGCACTATGTGCCAGTGGTGACCGTTCAAAAATGGGGAAACGGGCACTTTTCAAGTTTTTTCTCCAAAGTTTGCATGCCTCTAACTCAAGAAGTCTTAAAGATCTCTTAATGTCCTTTTAGATAGTGGGTCTTAACAAACTTTCCTTTTGGCATCTTCATTTTTAAGGCCCTATATGGTTTGGTTCAAGCGATATTGGAATTTCAATATGGCTCCAAGAGTTAAAATGTACATATTTTCAGTGGTCAAAAACCAAATGTGGGTCAGTTTGCAAAAATATGATACTTCTTTTCGTTTAAAGAACAAATGATTTTGAAGCTAGAGATGTATCTCGTTTACTTCTGTACCTTTCCAAGTGCCTTAAATATTTCTCCAGAAAAAAATATTAGCAAAATCAAAAATTTGAGCCGGGGAACTCTGGTTGACTTGACACGGAGTGACCCTCCTGCTGCCATACATTGTTGTTTAATCATCATTAGGGTTGCAAAGGGGTGGAACATTTCCAGGTACGTTTCCGGAAACTTTCCAAAAATCCCTGAATATTCAAAAAAAATCCTGGAAAGTTTCCAAAATTTCTGGAAT
>NW_015647554.1:235-831 GCF_001515625.1 Sinocyclocheilus rhinocerous | reverse complement strand
ACAAAGTATATCGTTTACATGTAGCGCATCAATTCTGCGTGTTATAAAGACTCTCGCGCGCTCTCGCTCTTTGCACGTGTGAGAGAACGCGACGGCGAGTCGTGCGCCTTCACACTAGAGTTTACGTTACGCCAAATACACAAACACAGGTGCGTTGCACATCCATTCAGATGAACTGAAAAACAGCACAGATCGCTTGACGGAGAGTGAAACTCTGAAGCGCTCAGTCAGAGTTTTCTGTGAGTGAAAATATATCTGTGCTAAACTTATACTCAGCCTCCAACTCACACACTGGCGAGTAAATGAGAATTTATTAGCCATTGGCTAATATTAGACATCATTTAGTCAATGTAGAGGGTTGACTATGCAGTGTTATTTTACACTTAATTATTAAATTTCTGTACCTGGATACGACTGTTTATTTTATCTATGCTTGTAAATTGTGTATTTCTTTTTCTTTCTTTTTTTTTTACTGACTGTTCACTTGCCTTTAATCATGTTTGAACTTTCTCAGACTATAGTTTTTGCTGTGATATATGAAGAAGTATTTAAAGTGTGTGGAAAGCAAAGTTACAATGATATAAAATTAGTGTCAT
>NW_015647554.1:0-199 GCF_001515625.1 Sinocyclocheilus rhinocerous | reverse complement strand
CATTAATTTTTTTGTTTGTATGTTCACATTGATGTTAAATTACATTTTCATCACTTTTTATTTCACTACTTTTTAAGTAATGCTAAAACACTGCTGGTCACTTTCAGAAGTTATAGTGATTCTTTATTTTCCAAGAAAGAAATGTGAAACAAACTGGTTATATAATATTCATTTTTAAATATTTTAAAATATAATTTAA
>NW_015647553.1:0-4932 GCF_001515625.1 Sinocyclocheilus rhinocerous | reverse complement strand
GTAAATCCAGAGGCAGTACAGACCAGCCGAAAAGATTCACCTGGTATTTTTACCACATCTTGAGACTGAGTCAGACTGAGTCTGACAATGAATAAAACCGTAAAACCTAAAATGTTGCTACCGTATTTTTTACGGTAAAATTCCGGCAACCACAGCTGCCGTTTTTTTACCGTAAATTTTACGGAATTTTTTTTACAGTGTAGATTTAAATACATTGGGGTTTATTTATCATTTCAACAGCTCTAAGATAATTTTTCGATGCCCAGAAATATTTTTTTCTGGTATTTGCAGGTTCGCGGTTGTATCCGTGATATGAGTCATAAAATGTATATATTTTTCTAACATTTAAACTTAGACCACATGATTAGATTACCTTTTGACTTTATGAATACACATAAATGACAGCTTAATGATTTTTTTTATCTTTTTTGTGCAGTTATTTAAAGACCACATGTACCATTTTTTTTTGTCACTGGTGTTACCTTACTTCTTTGGCAATATTAAAAGTTTTATGGAATATTATTTCTCAATTTGTTCAGCACATGTAGTCAGAGTTACAGAAAAATAATGATAATGCAAAAAGTAAGGAGATTATGTTTTATTTATTTCAATCAGGTTTGTTAAAAGTGTGATTGAATGATGTTAGTTCATTTGTGCAACCATGTATTTGCAATAACAATGAAAATATTTGTAAAAACAGTTATAAACAAGTAATGATGCAATCCTTTAAATCTTAACTCTTGAGTGTAGCAGAATTCAATGGATGTAAAATTGTTATCATGTCACACGTGACATTTTATTTAATGTGACATAAAAAAAACACAGCAACACCAGTGACACAATGAATCACCAGTGACAAATGTAACACCAAAGATCCTTTTTCTTCAACTATAATTAAGTAGATGAGACTAAATTGTTACATTTGGCAATTAGTGAAAGCAGTTAGTAAAAGAACAAACAACATTTCACTTCACTGGTGTCACCCATAAGGAAGGTGACACCAGTGACAGTAACACCAGTGACAATTTTCATGAAAAATTTATTTTACAAAATGGCTGCTGCAAGCTATCAAACCACATGTTGTCAATCATGATACTCACTAAATTAAGTAGTTTAATCCATTTGTATTCTAGTTTTTTACAATTCCCACACAATAAAGTAGGGCATACCAGTGAGTTCAACTAAAAGCTTCATATGAAATCATGAGATAACTGAGAAAATTTCTGATAACTGAAACAAGACAGTGGACCTAACATGGGCCTTTCTTTATAGATCTTAAAGAAATAGGAAGAAGGAAGTCAAGTGATGTCATCAGGGTGATTTTTATTTAAAAATAAAATATTTTTGTTAAACGGTAACACTAGTGACACAACTCCAGGGGACCACTGCTTTCATTATATATTTTATAATATTTATTCTGCATTTTGTTTTGTTTTTATGTCATTTACATCTTATATTTGATAGTTATGAATACATTATTGTATTTTAAATGATAGAAAAGCCTGCTTTTGACCTCAAAATAAATCACTTCCCCTCTGTACATGGCTGTGGGGATGAGCAGTTTTGTGGTGCTTGGAATTTTTATTATTTTATTTTTATTTACCTTTATTTAACCAGGAAATTAAAAACTCTTGAGATTTAAAAGCTAATTTAGAAGAGGGTCCTGGCCAAGATAGGCAGCACATTTAGTTACACATAAAACAAAATACATTCGTTTACATACACAGAAACATACACAAATCACTCAAAACATTTACAATCAGGTAATTCTATATAATTAATTAAAAAACAGATATTGCCACATTGATGGCTCAAGGAGGTGTAATTGTTCAAATAACATAGGGTTTCATTTTAAAGTATAAAGAAATTGTAACCCTAAAGTGTTTTTCAAGTGTAATATTTCTGTTAAGGCTAGGGACAGAAAAATTGACATTTCCATAGAATGACCCATATGCATCCTTAATTTCCTAGTCTCCCCACTACAACTCCCTTGAACTCATTCCTTGAACCGTACTGTTGTACTGTGCTGCAGCATCATCTGCTGTTTTTTTTTCTTCTTTTTTTCTTCTTTTCCTCCCTGGTATGTTTTTGTACAGCCCAGTGCCTTTTTGCATCATTGTGTATTTCTCGCACAGTAATATTCAGCTGTATCTTCTTTTGTCAGACTAGAGAGTTTCAGATACACCATGCTGTTTGAATTATCTCTAGTAATCTCTATTCATCCCACAACACCTTTAGCATACACTGTTTTACATGGCGTCATACCAGATAACCCCCATCCAGATGAATGTTTGTCCTGCTGGCTGTCTGATCCAGTGCATGCCATACTGTCCAAAATCAAATCCAGATCCTTTACACGAGAGATTCAAAGTTTCTCCAGGATTTTTGGAGACAAAACTTAATGGGATGGACTCCAGACCATTAACACCTAAAACAAATTAAAGTTATAATGACCTGTCAGCATAATCATAAATAGTCCATCAATTAATGAAATCTGAAGCTGAAAATTAAATATTAATCCAAGAAATAGATTGCATACATACTAGTAAACCACATCAAGAGAAAAAATAAGAATGAAATGTCAGCCATTTGAAGTAATGTAGGAATTTCAACTGCTACAATGTCATTGAAAACTGCTGGTAGAAATACTGTAATGCCATTTACATTGGGGTGGAGCTTTAAAATCTAATATTATATTAAGGGACTAATGAGTGGCTACCAACAGAATCTTTCATTCATTCATAACCTTATTTTATATGAAAATAACATTTATTGTTTAAAGCAATTCCACATTTGGTGGTAGACATACACGAGTTTCACAATTTGAGTTGAATTACTGAAATAAATGAACTGTTCCACGACATTCTAATTTATTGAGATGCACCTGTATTTCTGTATTTTTAAGAATGCTATTTTTTTTCTAGCAATCGTGCATTTCTTAAACAACCTCTTTAAACATACTTGAATGAGAATGGTCAAATGTCCTTTTTTTTTTTTTTTGCATTTAAACATTCTCCCCTAGTTCTGTGGCTTTTAAGGATCTGTAAATTACTTTGGCCCTTTCAGTATAATGATCATCCGATGATTATACATCCATTACATGAAATTGTCATCATGACGCTTGCAAGAAGGTTTTGTTTTTTTTCTAGCTACTATTGTTTAAAAAAAAAAAGTTGAAATTCAATTTAAATATTATTTACACTTGAAGAGTTCAGATGCAAAAGCCTCTAAGTACGTCTGACGTTTTTCTTTAAAATTAGCATTTCTTTCTGGCTACTATGTATAGGTTTCTATGTAAGTACTGGTACTTCTGAATGGGTTGAGACTGGGATTTAGTGCATTTGAAGTGACCGTACTGGATGAACATATACTATGTGTGGAGAGCATTCACTCAGTATCGTTATCTCATTTTTGACCAAGATGGCTTTTAGAGGCTTTTGCATTGGAACTCTTCACTTCTTTTTTCAGTTCATATCTTACATATAATTGTAAAGATCTAGAAACAAATATCAAAGTAAAGTCCTGCAAATGATATTTGTTGAGTGTTTATTTTCTTTATATTGGTTGAAATTATACATTACTTGGTGAAAAATTATGCATTTACTTCATTATAAGGCTTTTTCATGGAATTTTGTTGTACCAACTGAATTAATGTCTAAAGTGTCATTATGACATTTGAAAACCTTTCGTGTTTCTGTGAAAAGACTGTTACGGAAAGCCATCAGAAACACTGTTAATATGTAATATGATGATGTTTTTGTACAGGGAAGCTGTTGGCGTCTGTTACTGTGTACGTTTGGCACAATAATACACAGCTGTGTCTTCAGCTTGCATATTCTTTCCTTGCAGGGTTATTGTGTTACTGGAAGTGTCTCTGGTGATGCTGAACTTGCTCTTCAGGGAATCCTTGTAGTCTAAGTCTCCATCACTCCAGATCAACCCAATCCACTCCAGAGCTTTTCCTGCAGGCTGACGAATCCAGGCTGTACGCTCACTTGTAACTGAATAGGAGACGTTACAGTTGATAGTCAGAGTGGCATCAGGACGGACAGTCAGAGACTCAGGCTGAGTGAGTTCATATGAATCAGTACCTGTATCAAATCAAATAATACCAGTTCATAAGAGAGCATGAAACAATTAACAAGCTTTTTAGTAACAAAATGATGTATCACACAGAAAGTAGACTAAACTTACAGGTTACCACTGCCAGAAGTAGCACTGAAGATGAAGAGATCATGGTTTGTTTCACAGCACAGTTTGAATGAACTGAAGTGATTCTTCACTCCCTCCTGTGATCAGAGGAATGTATAAACTGACTCACGCCTGCTGTTTAAATATGCAATATGAGATTTACATAATCATACAGAGATACTAATCAAATCTACACGCTACAAAAAATATTAATGTAAGGCTTAATATCTCTCATCATTAGTGACTTTTAGATTTGACTCTTTTTTTAGTTCTTTTTCTCTTCTCCATCTGTTCTCATTCTTTTTGAGGCTTTGACATAACTGACATACTGTATTGATAAAGAATTTTTCACAGCAACAATAGCAGTAGTTCATTCAGTGAGTATGTTTCTGTTGGACCTGCATCAGTTAAAAGGCCTCTAAAAATGTTGCAAACTTGTGCACTGAAAAAAAATATGATATGATTCATATGCACTTTTATATTCTTATGTAAGAAGAATTGTTTTTTTTACTTTTCATTCAAGATGTTTTAGAGCAGAACTGCTTGTGGTTTATCACTGTGTTCACTTTTGTGCAACATAAAACACTGTTGTGTCATTCATCATCATATTCTGTCCTTATAGAGTTGTTTTACTCCTGTAAGAGTCTCTGGTAACATATGGCGCTTTTCCACTGCATGGTACGATTCGGCTCGGTACGGTACGGCTCAGTACGGCACGGCACGGCTCTGTTTGGCTCGGTT
>NW_015647552.1:699-968 GCF_001515625.1 Sinocyclocheilus rhinocerous | reverse complement strand
ACTAGTAAAATGTGTACAAGTTATGTCACAATAACAACAACAACAGATGCAAGTACAGAGTGATATTTTCCACTGGATCTAGCTCCTCGACGCATTGCGTTGAAGTAAATACTGGGTTATTTCTCTCAGCGCGTCTTCTTCCAGAAACAAAAAGTAGCTGGGATGAACCCTTCACGTTTGTTTACGCGGAGGCGATGTGGGCGTTTACATGCGCGTGCGTCTCACGTGGATGTTTAGAATCTGAAAAGCGCGATCGGCTCGTGGGCGTG
>NW_015647552.1:0-585 GCF_001515625.1 Sinocyclocheilus rhinocerous | reverse complement strand
GTTTTGGACGTGACTTAGTAACGTTGTTTTATTTACGTGTCTGTGAAGAGAGGTGACAGAGACCGAGACGGCGGAGAACGCACCCTCTTTATTTTCTTCTGTTTTTACAATGACACATTGTTTTGTTAATGAGCATATAACTTATTATTAAGTATATTATTTTGTAAATAAAAGTAGACCCTTTGCAGTTTCAAACGATACCTCATTCTTATCTGTACCATCAAAACTGACGAAGTATTTTAGTTCTTTTCGCGGTCAAAGAAAATACGAGACAGACTGCACCAGTGTGTGCCACTTTATAACGCTTGAGCAATTGAAGTTTGCTTGGATGTCAGTCGCGGTGGTTGTGACGAAGTGTGTTCATCAGCGGGCCTTTTGGCCATGCATTGTGTTCATCTACGGGCCTTTTGGCCATGCATTCATCATAGATTTGTCTGTGATACTTCTGCAGGTGCTGATACAGGTTGGTTGTGTTGCCTCGTGAGGTCGACACAGACGTTCGGCAGGTTTTACAAAGTACTTGCCTTAGAAGAACATCAGAATGTCGAAATCCAAAATAATTCCAAACATATGCGGTGCTTTTTC
>NW_015647551.1:107398-117781 GCF_001515625.1 Sinocyclocheilus rhinocerous | reverse complement strand
TTATGACTGTTGGAGATCATATACAAAATAAGATTTGGGGAAACAGGGCCTCGCACTGCTGTAACCCATTCTCATCAAGCTCCACCCAAAGAATTGTGGGACTCTTATGTTGACTCTTAAAAATTAATAGTAGATTCAGATATTTCCCACAACAGACATATATTGCCAGTGCAATTTAAAAAAAAATATTTGATTAGAAATTGTTCTTATATTTACTGGACAACTTAATAAAATGAACAAGTAAAGGCATCTGCATAATATGCATCTTAAATGTGTCATATTGGGTGTACAGCAATACACAATAAAGCGCTATATAAATGCATCATTCATTCATTCAATGAGCATCTGAGATCTTTAGATCCACTTGTTGGATGTTTTGATCAGCTTTGCCTGAAAGGTGTGAGATAACCGATGCTTTTGCCACTGCCAAAGCTCCATGTTGATAGATTGTGATAAAGAACTCAGGTTTTGATCCAGCATACTGTTTGTATGACTGTGCATTCAGCACTCTTCCAGTGAATCATTTGTAACTACAGGATATGGTTACATTTTCACCTACAACAGTGCTCATAAATGGTGATAGTGGGAAGATTGCATTTGCCACTGAGCAACCTAACGAATAAATAGCTTGGTTAGGGAAGAGTAATGAAATAAAATGTGGGGCTGCAACAACTAATCGATAAAATCGATTATTATCGATAATGAAAATCATCGACAACAATTCTCATTATCGATTAGTCACGTCTGCCCACAGTGCACGTCCAACTTCAGTCGGTCGCATCAAATTACAGCACTGAATAACGCATTTCTATGGACAAAATGCATCTAAAAATAGTGGAGGAAACAGAATGAGCTCCTGCAGGAAAAGTATGTGATCCAAGCTGCCCAAAACATGAGAAATCTTTGTTTTAAGCTTCAAGCTGATGCATTAGCTTAATGACTTGCCCTATCAGGTGCTTTGATAGATACGTGTGTGCGTCCTCAGCGCAAAAAACTTCCAGTTAACGGTCATATCCTTATCTGTAAATGTCACAAATTCACGCAAGCCTTCCCATTTTTGCATAATGTTTTGCAAACATTCATTGTGCTGAAATATCTGTTGTTGAACATTAAATTTAGGTTTAAAAGTCAACATGCAGTGCGAGTAATTTATGAGAGTAGGAACTGTTAAGAAACAGCAGCGTGTAATTGTCTGAAATAAATAGTCCTCCAATATGCGTAAGCTCTTTAGTAACAGTAGTAGGCTATTTCTAATGCTATGATATAATGATTGCTGTTATCTATGAAAGACAGGCAGAAAAAATAGTCAAGTGCTTTATAGTGTTTTTTTATTCAGATACCCAATTAGTCAAAAAGTACATAAACAATGCCAAAAAGCATGCAAGCTGTTATCAAAGGCAAAGGAGGCCATTTTTGTTATTAACTAATAAGTGTGAAGATAAACATAATGGTTGATATATTGGATGTCAAAATGATGACTGTATCTCGGAGACCAGGGCCTGTCTCTTTAGTAGATATTTATCAACATGTTTTTCTTTTATGGCTTTTGCCACTAGATTTACAAGTAACAGTCTAATCTCAAGAAATACATGATAGAGAAAACTATATGTTTGCTGCAGCAAACCTCAGGGCATGTAGACATGCTCATTTGTTTTTACCTGATACCACTTCAACACAATTTAAAACTGCTTGACCTTCTGCTAAGCTTTCTGGTTATGTCCATTGTGTGGCTGCAGCATTGTGCAAATATATTTTTAGAGCATCATACAATAAAGACACTGTCATATAAAGGTTTCATTTGTTGTTTAGTGTAGTTCATCAGGTTGTTAATTTAGTTGTTTTCCCCTTCATTTTGTACAGTGTTGATGTGTTTCCTGTCACTGTGGGCTGCAGGGCACAGTAGTACAGTGCAGAGTCTGATACTGAAGCAGAGGACATCTTCAGAGCCACACGGTTTTTCTCTTCATTTATTTTAGCAGACACCGCTACGTTTCCGGGCGGTAACTGAGAGAAGCGCTCGCCGGAGACTGCTGCGCCCTGGAGCACGGCAGGGTTGGCAAACCGACCTCCTGAGGGCACTGAGGAGAGACGGGCACCGTGTAATGCGGTGTACACCGCTCTTCCCCAGAGGGAGCTGGCCCTAAAAAAGTCCTAGGCCTCAGCGTCAGGACATTTATGACGAAGACTATCCAGCGAGTATGATGGTCGTCTTTCTTCATCCTCTCAGGTTTTTGTACAGTGTTGAAGGGTTTCCTGTTACTGTGGGCACCAGGGCACAGTAGTATATTGCAGGATCTGACACTTCAGTTTTGGAGATCTCCAAGTTCAGTAGTTTTTTGTCCTTTTGTGCTTCAGCAACATGACGGTCCTTCTTTTCTGGACCCAAATTTTCCAAAGCTTGCAACAGAAATTCAGGGGCAGTGTTGGGATACTCTCTGTACCACTGCCAACTCTGTATGTTACTTCCACTGTAGTTGCATGAAAGAGTTGCCTTTCCTCCTTCAAAAGCATGATTTTCAGTAGAGAAGGGTGTTATTGCATTTGCAGAAACACTCTCTGGGAAAATATAAGCAACACACTATCAATAATAATAGTGCACCTTCAGTAAATGTATCTGTTTATTCATATTTTTTGTAGGAGTATATAGTCTCCTAGCAAATATAGATATATTAACTATGTAAATATCAAATTTTACCTGTTAGAAGTGCCAAAATGTTAAGGTAAAACAAAATCATTATGACTGTGGGAGATCATCTGTAAAATGAGATTTGGAGAAACACAGGACTGCCTTCTGCTGTACTCATTCTCATCAAGCTCCACCCAAAGGATTGTGGGACCCTCTGTTGATTCTTTAAAATAAATAGTGGATACAGATATTTCCCACAATAGAAGTATGAGGAAAGTGTCTGTCATTGTAAAATGTAATTAAAAAATCCTATCAATTTTTGAAGTGTATTATGCATTTTATTTTCTTATATTTACAGTTAATTACAAACAACTCATTAAAAATAACAAGTAAAGTCATCCACATAATCTTAAATATGTAATAAGGGCTTCTGTAAATTGAGGATTGTGTAGATGCACTACCTGCTTAGTTTGTAAAAGAAAAATGTTATTGATATAATTTATTAGCACTTAATTTGTTATATGTAAGATTTTAGGATCAAAAGAATATTTCATCTCCAAAAGAAAAGAGGAAAATGTTTTAACTGTCACATGAAAGGCCTTCATTCTAAAGTATATTATGTTTTTGTATAGGAACCTCTAAGTTTCCTGTGACTGTGGTCACCAGTGCGCAGTAGTACACAGCTGAATATTTCCATGTAAGGTATAACAACGTGAGATTCACTATTTGGAGATCTTGATCAACTTTGCCTAAAAAGAATGGTAATGTGGTTGGAGTTGCTACTGCCGAACCTCCATGTTGATAGATTCTAACAAAGAACTCAGGTTTTGATCCGGCATATTGTCTGTACCACTCCACACTTAGCACGCTTCCAGTGAATCCTTTGTAACTACAAGATAGGGTTACATTTCCATCAACAACAGCGCTTGTAATAGGTGATAGTGGGAAGATGGCATTTGCCTCTGTGTCACCTAACAAAATAAAAAAAGCTTGGTTAGGGAAGCAGCTTGATGGGAGTAATGAAATACATTACATTTAATAAGATTTCTATTCAATTCAAAATGATTTATATTAATTTAGAGGAATTAAAAATATGTTTGCATGAGTTCATTTGGAGAAACACAGGACTGCCTTCTGCTGTACTCATTCTCATCAAGCTCCACCCAAAGGATTGTGGGACCCTCTGTTGATTCTTTAAAATAAATAGTGGATACAGATATTTCCCACAATAGAAGTATGAGGAAAGTGTCTGTCATTGTAAAATGTAATTAAAAAATCCTATCAATTTTTGAAGTGTATTATGCATTTTATTTTCTTATATTTACAGTTAATTACAAACAACTCATTAAAAATAACAAGTAAAGTCATCCACATAATCTTAAATATGTAATAAGGGCTTCTGTAAATTGAGGATTGTGTAGATGCACTACCTGCTTAGTTTGTAAAAGAAAAATGTTATTGATATAATTTATTAGCACTTAATTTGTTATATGTAAGATTTTAGGATCAAAAGAATATTTCATCTCCAAAAGAAAAGAGGAAAATGTTTTAACTGTCACATGAAAGGCCTTCATTCTAAAGTATATTATGTTTTTGTATAGGAACCTCTAAGTTTCCTGTGACTGTGGTCACCAGTGCGCAGTAGTACACAGCTGAATGTTTCCAAGTAAGGTATAACAACGTGAGATTCACTATTTGGAGATCTTGATCAACTTTGCCTAAAAAGTGTGGTAATGTGGTTGGAGCTGCCCCTGCCAAATGTCCATGTTGGAAGATTCTAATAAAGAACTCAGGTTTTGATCCGGCATATTGTCTGTACCACTCCACACTTAGTGCGTTTCCAGTGAATCCTTTGTAACTACAAGATAGGGTTACATTTCCATCAACAACAGCGCTTGTAATAGGTGATAGTGGGAAGATGGCATTTGCCTCTGTGTCACCTAACAAAATAAAAAAAGCTTGGTTAGGGAAGCAGCTTGATGGGAGTAATGAAATACATTACATTTAATAAGATTTCTATTCAATTCAAAATGATTTATATTAATTCAGAGGAATTAAAAATATGTTTGCGTGAGTTAATCTCACCCAGATTAATCCATAAAATAGTGAGAGTGAGGATAAACATAATGGTTGATGTATTGGATGCTAAAATCAAGCTGTCTGTTTCACCTCCACGTTTGTAAGATCCATTCAGAGACACAAAGCTCCACCCTCTGAGTCAGATAGATTAGTACAGATTAGTACAGTATTATTTCCTTGTCCTCTGTTTTTGAGACCAGGGTCTGTGTCTTTATACAGTAGATATTTATCAACACGGTTTTTCTTTTGTAACTTTTGCTAATAGGTGAAAAAGCATCAGTATTGCCAATAGATTTATATGTAACACAAGAAATACATGATATGAGAAATTTATATGTTTGCTACAGCAAAATTCAGAGCTTTTAGACATGTACATTTGTTTTTACCTGAAACCGCTTAAACACAATTTAAAACTGCTTGACCTTCTGCTTTCTGGTTATGTACACTTTGTGGTTGCAGCATTGTGCAAATATATTTTTAGAGCATAATAAAGACAGTCATATAAAGGTTTAATACACTATTTATTGTAGTTCCTCAGGTTTTTCGTTTAATTGTTTTCCCCTAAATTTTAAATCAAATGTTACACCAATTGATGATTCAAATCTTCTGTAATCTGAGTGAACACTTCCATCTGTTGTGCATTTCATGCTATCACTTTACTGACTATTAATTAGTTTGTTTTACTAATTACAGTAGCTATTTAGGGACTAGTAGTCTGACTGATGTAGAAGGTATATTTGATTTTAGATACTGTTGACTTTATACAGTTTATGTTTGTGCTATATAGATGAATCTGCTGACAAAGCTACAGTGTGTTATGAGATATAAAACTGGAAATAATGCCGCTATGTGTCTGCAGTAATTAATTTGAATTAATCCGCTGTGAGAGAAACAATGTAATTATTGATAATACAGCATATTTAGTTGGACATTTGCAAGGTTCTTTATTGGCATTAAATGTTCTTTATGGTCGAAAAAGATTATTCTAATATTCTTTTATTTTAAAAATGGTTCTTTTAAGAACTGTTCACTGAGAAGTTCTTTGGGGAATCCAAAAATGGTTCTTTCTTTCTTTCTTTCTTTCTTGTCTGTGTATTCTTCATCCTCTCAGGTTTTTGTGCAGTGTCGAAGGGTTTCCTGTTACTGTGGGCACCAGGGCACAGTAGTATATTGCAGCATCTTCCACTTCAGTTTTAGGGATCTCCAGGTTCAGATGTTTTTTGTTCTTTTGTGCTTCAGCAACATAACGGTCCTTCTGCTCTGGACCCAAACTTTCAAAAGCTTGCAAGAGGAATTCAGGGGCAGTGTTGGGATACTCTCTGTACCACTGCCAACTCTGTATGTTACTTCCACTGTAGTTGCATGAAAGAATCGCCTTTTCTCCTTCGAAAGCATGATTTTCAGTAGAGAGGGATGTTATTGCATCTGCAAAAACACTCTCTGTGTAAATGTAAACAACAGAAGATCAATAATAATAGTGCGCCTTCAGAAATTATCTGTTTTTTAATATATTTTTCTAGGGGTGTATAGTCTCCTAGCAAATATACATATATTAACACATGTAAATATCAAAATTACATACCCATTAGAAGTGCCAAAACATTAAGGTAAAAGCAAAATTCAGAGCTTTTAGACATGTACATTTGTTTTTACCTGAAACCGCTTAAACACAATTTAAAACTGCTTGACCTTCTGCTTTCTGGTTATGTACACTTTGTGGTTGCAGCATTGTGCAAATATATTTTTAGAGCATAATAAAGACAGTCATATAAAGGTTTAATACACTATTTATTGTAGTTCCTCAGGTTTTTCGTTTAATTGTTTTCCCCTAAATTTTAAATCAAATGTTACACCAATTGATGATTCAAATCTTCTGTAATCTGAGTGAACACTGCCATCTGTTGTGCATTTCATGCTATCACTTTACTGACTATTAATTAGTTTGTATTCCTAATTACAGTAGCTATTTAGGGACTAGTAGTCTGACTGATGTAGAAGGTATATTTGATTTTAGATACTGTTGACTTTATACAGTTTATGTTTGTGCTATATAGATGAATCTGCTGACAAAGCTACAGTGTGTTATGAGATATAAAACTGGAAATAATGCCGCTATGTGTCTGCAGTAATTAATTTGAATTAATCCGCTGTGAGAGAAACAATGTAATTATTGATAATACAGCATATTTAGTTGGACATTTGCAAGGTTCTTTATTGGCATTAAATGTTCTTTATGGTCGAAAAAGATTATTCTAATATTCTTTTATTTTAAAAATGGTTCTTTTAAGAACTGTTCACTGAGAAGTTCTTTGGGGAATCCAAAAATGGTTCTTTCTTTCTTTCTTTCTTTCTTGTCTGTGTATTCTTCATCCTCTCAGGTTTTTGTGCAGTGTCGAAGGGTTTCCTGTTACTGTGGGCACCAGGGCACAGTAGTATATTGCAGCATCTTCCACTTCAGTTTTAGGGATCTCCAGGTTCAGATGTTTTTTGTTCTTTTGTGCTTCAGCAACATAACGGTCCTTCTGCTCTGGACCCAAACTTTCAAAAGCTTGCAAGAGGAATTCAGGGGCAGTGTTGGGATACTCTCTGTACCACTGCCAACTCTGTATGTTACTTCCACTGTAGTTGCATGAAAGAATCGCCTTTTCTCCTTCGAAAGCATGATTTTCAGTAGAGAGGGATGTTATTGCATCTGCAAAAACACTCTCTGTGTAAATGTAAACAACAGAAGATCAATAATAATAGTGCGCCTTCAGAAATTATCTGTTTTTTAATATATTTTTCTAGGGGTGTATAGTCTCCTAGCAAATATACATATATTAACACATGTAAATATCAAAATTACATACCCATTAGAAGTGCCAAAACATTAAGGTAAAACAAAATCATTATGACTGTGGGAGATCATCGGCAAAATGAGATTTGGAGAAACACAGGACAGCCTTCTGCTGTACTCATTCTCATCAAGCTCCACCCAAAGGATTGTGGGACCTTCTGTTGATTCTTCGAAATTATTAGTGATATTTCCCACAACTGAAATCTGAGGCAATTGCCTGTCATTTCTTTATTTCTACTGCAAAAAAAGTATTTTTTTTTTATATTTGGTTAGAATTTTTTATGTACAGTACATTGAAACCAACACATTAAAATGAGCAAGTAAAGGCATCAACATAATATCCAACTTAAATGTATCATAAGGACATTGGTGAATTGAGGAGAAGTGGGTTGTTACCTGATTAGTTTTTGAAAAAAAAAATGTTGTTTATGATTTATCAACAATTTGAATTGTTACAGTATTGGGACAAAGTCCAAATCATGTCATGTAAGCTTTTGAAATCAACAGAATCTCCAAAATAGAAAAAAAATGTTTTAACTGTGATGTGAAAGGCCTTAAATCTGAAATATAGTATGTTTTTGTATAGGAACTCTTAGTTTCCTGCGATTGTGGGCTGCAGTGCACAGTAGTACACAGCTGAATCTGTCAAAAAAACTTTGGAGATCTGTAGATCCACTTGTTGGAGGTCTTGATCAAATTTGCCAGAAAATCTTGATATGGTTATTGGTAAGTCTGGACCTTTGTGTGAATAGCTGTAGGTACGGAAGTCTGGTTTTGATCTTGGATATTGTCTGTACCACTGTGCATTCAGCACTCTTCCTGCGAATCCTTTGTAACTACAGGGTATGGTTACATTTTCACCTACAACAGTGCTCATAATAGGTGATAGTGGGAAGATTGCATTTGCCTCTGTGTCACCTAACAAAATACAAATAATAATAATAATAAATAAATAAATAACTTGGTTATGAAACAACAGAAGTAATTAAAAATACATTTAAAAAATATATTCCATTCAGCATAAATTATATACATTTAAAGGAAAGTAAACATGTATGTACATAAATTAATCTCACCCAGATGAATCCATAAACTAATAAGTGTGAAGATAAACATAATGATTGATATATTGGATGCCAAAATCAAGAAGTTTGTTTCATCATACAGGCACACCTCCACTTTTGTGAGATCCCAGAGACACAAAACTCCACCCTCAGAGTCAAATGAGTGTCTCTGCAGCGTTTTTTGTCTCCTTGTAGTATTTTAGTCCAGGGTCTTTCACTGCAGTACAGCACATCTTTATCAACATGATTTGCTTTTGTAGCTTTAGCTAATAACCTGCCTTTCAGTTAATAAATCATGCTTTTCAGAGAGATTTTATTGCATTTGCAAAACACTCGCTAGGAAAATATCAACAGCAGCATTTTATATGTTCATTAATATGCATCTTTTATAGGACTATAGATATGCTAGATATATTAAGATATGCGAATATCAAATTTATATACCTGTAAGAATTGCTAAATCAGTAAGGCAAAGCTGATTCATTACTAAATTGAGGAGAAGTGTGTTGCTGCACTATTGATCTTTATCAATGCATTTTTGCTTTTGTAGAATTGAAAGAGTCTGTACTGCTACTAGACACATTTGTTTTAGCTGAAATTACTTCAGTGCAATTTAAAACTGCTTGACCTTTGCTGAGTTTTTCGTTTAGTTGTTTTCCCCTTCATTTTGTACAGTGTTGATGTGTTTCCTGTCACTGTGGGCTGCAGGGCACAGTAGTACAGTGCAGAGTCTGATACTGAAGCAGAGGACATCTTCAGAGCCACACGGTTTTTCTCTTCATTTATTTTAGCAGACACTCCAGGTATTGGAGGGTCAGCTGGCTGCTCAAGATTGGATTCACTAACCAGAAACAAAAACTGAGGTTTGGAGCTGCTGTATTGACGATACCACAGGAGAGAATCACTGCTGTAAGACCCATTGTAATCGCAGGTCAAAGTAATGGAGTCACCAACGTTAGCAAGTTCAGATGAGGAGAGAGGGGCTATTCCTTCTCCACCTGCATCACCTGAAAAAAGCAGAGTATTGCAGTTTAATACTCATTCATCACACGTTATTAATGTCTGATGACTTTTTTGAATGGTTACTCAAAGGATTCCATATACAAGTCACATATCTTACCTGAAAAGAGAAGAATGAACCAGACACTGCATAGAAACATAATGGATCGTCACAAGCAGCTCAAACTCTATAACTCACAGCCTCTGACTGATTTTGTGCACATTTCCTTTTTTGAACAGTTACAGTACACCAACTGAAGATTAAAATCTTCTGTAATCTGAGTGAACACTGCCATCTTCTGTACATTTTGTGCTATTGCTTTAATAATTAGTTACTTATTGCAGTAGCTATTAGGGACAAGTAGTTAGTATACAAGTAGAGAGTATATTTGGAAGTATATTTGATTTTAGATTCTGTTGATTTTATACCAGTCATTTGAGTTTACAGAAAATTGAAAGAAAATTGCTACAAAGAATATTGCACCTGCAAGAACCATTTACCGGATCATCAAGAACTTCAAGGAGAGAGGTTCGACTGCAGTGAAGAAGTCTTCAGGACGTCGCAGAGTGTCCAGCAAGCGCCAGGACGGTCTCCTCCTGAGGAGTCAGCTACGGAATCGTGTCACCAGCAGTGCAGAGCTTGCTCAGGAATGGCAGCAGGTTGGTGTGAGAGCATCTGCAAGCACAGTGAGACGAAGACTTCTGGACAACGGCCTGGTGTCAAGAAGCCACTTCGCTCCAAAAAAAACGTCAAGGACAGACTGAAATTCTGCAGGAAG
>NW_015647551.1:57720-106750 GCF_001515625.1 Sinocyclocheilus rhinocerous | reverse complement strand
AGAGCGAATTGCAGAGGTTATGAAGAACAAGGTTCAACACTGTAAATATTGACTTTTTTTGCCAATAAAAGCCTTTAAAACTTATATGCTTATCATTGTTTTTCAGTATACCATAGAAACATGTGGAAAAATAATCTACAAATACTGAAGCAGCAAACTTTGCAAAACACAAAATTTATGTCACTGCCAAAACTTTTGACCATGACTGTACAATGTCTTATGAGACATAAGACTGGAAATAATGCCACCATGTGGCTGCAATAATGAATTTAAATCAATCCGCTGTGGAAGAGCAAGGTTATCATTCATAACACAGCATATTTTGTCAGCCTTTTTGATTATCTTGAGGTTTTAAAATATGGGCAGCCAGTTTATAAAAAATAAAGTTATAGGGTTACTTCACTGAACCACCAAATCCACAATTTTGTCCTCGGTTATTGCAACAGAACCTTTAGAAATTAAAGGATCTTTTTTTTTATTATGAAAAGCATCATTGATGTAAAATACAGAAAAGGGTAGTTGACATGGAATACTTGGGAATATGACAAATATAGTGATGAGACATGCTATACTCTGTTGAAAATTATTTAATATAGAATTATAATGCATGCCATGTTTATGACCATATTAATTGGGAGACATTGAATATTTGTACTTTAAAATTTAATTTGCTACACTACAGTTCCATTTAAAATAAACTAGTGAGGTCAACAAGGGTGATTTAAATTGGCAAAAGACTTAGAGAAAATGGTGATCCGTCACAGTACATAAGATTTTATCTTTCCCTTAAACGATCATATGAATTGTATCCTGAAATCTTGCTCAGAAACTCATGCCTATTCATTTTCAAATTTAATTTGATCATATTTGTGTTGAAATATCCTATATTTTTTACATTCTTTATAGCTATTTTTAAAAAATTATTTTAATTCATAAATAAATTTGTGAAATATCTTAAGCATTTTCTTTGAATTTCGATTACTTGATTAATCTGCAAGCAGTAAACATGAGGCTATGACAAAAGAATGGAGATTCTGTTTTTTTTTTTTACTTTATAGAGGTTTTTGTGCAGTGTTGATGTGTTTCCTGTCACTGTGGGCTGCAGGGTGCAGTAATACAGAGCAGAGTCTGATACTTCAGCAGAGGAGATCTCCAGATCCACTTGCTTATCTTTCATGCTCATTTTTCCATCCATTCCAGGGATACGGGGATCTGCATATGTTACATGTTTAGTGGATGCCTCCATGACAAGGAGCACAAATTCAGGTTTGGATCCAGGATACTGGCGATACCAGTGTAGACTGTTTGCACTTCCCTCATATTTGCATGACAGCATGACCGGCTGCTTTTCAGTGATATGAATGTCATTCTGCAGTGGTCTTATTGACTGTGCAAATGTATCTGCATAGAATAGGAAGCTTTCAGTTAGAAAGAATAACAAGATGAAAACGTTCACAAAATGTAAATTGCTTAGCAATGCAAATTATGAAATAATGTTTAATTATTTGCTATGAACTGGCATAAAAGCTTGTTAATACAATTAATTACGATTCTATCTTTAAACAAAGCTATATAGTAGGCCTACTGTTTATCACTTACATTCTGTTGTTGAAAACACAAGCAGACAGCACAGAAGCATCATCTTTGCACCACAAACAGCGAATGAAAACTGCACACAGATGTGAATTTTTATGAGATCCACCCAAAAGCTCCACCCATAGCTTGCAATGTATAAATGAAAACATTCAGAGATATCACGTTATGTGTGTATTAGATTTAGTTTGAAATATTGTTTTTTTTTTAACGATATGAGAATGGGGAAAAAAATAGGCTACAATTGTATAATTGAATTCAATTCTTCCGAAAATGCCAAGTTTTGCAAATTTATGTATAAAGGTTTTTTTTAATGAAATTTTTTTTTAAAATAATCTTTTTCTTTCTTTCATAAAAAAACAGAAATATTAGATAAAAATGCAATACATAAATACATAAAAATACAATATATTGTAATGCATAAAATATACAATGAGTAAAATGAACCAAAATCTATATTTAATATTTATTTAAGCATATGATCACAGTGAAGGTAAACCAGTGCTTTTAGAAAGTTTCAAGGACATTATTTTAATTCTATTATTGTCATAGAGGATATTTAACATTACATAATAAAGACTTCCCATAGAGGTTTTTGTACAGTGTTCTTGTGTTTCCTGTCACTGTGGACTCCAGAGCACAGTAGTACAGAGCAGAATCTGTGACTGCAGCAGAGGAGATCTCCAGATGGACCTGCTTCTCCACCTTATTCACACTGGCATTCATTCTTGGGAAAGGGGGTTCTGCATGTAGTAAACTGTTTGATTCATAAACAAGAAGCAGAAATTCAGGTCTGGATCCAGGATACTGTCGATACCAATGTAAACTACGTGCTTGGCTATCATATTTGTATGAGAGAATAACTGTTTCTCTCTCAGTAGCGTGTTCTGTGGTCTGCAATGGTGCTATTGACTGGGCAAAAGATTTACCTGCAAATAGAGCATGAAAAACATCAGGAAAAATACACACAATGTTCAGTATGAAGTTATGTAAATTGCAAGTTATTGTAAATTACATTATCATGTATTTACATAAATAGTATTTTTGGTAAATATATCTTATAGATCTAAAGTAAAACAATTAATTAAACCTACTCACCCTGTATGGCTAAAATTACAAGTAGGTATAAAAGAGAAGCCATTTTTGCATTGCTAAAGAACAGACTGAAGTCAAATAAGAGATGAATATCTTGAAGCTCCACCCACATTATCTGTGTGTGCTTATGATTACATAAAATGTGATAAACTCTCAGAAAAAAGTGTGCATAGTATCTTGAAGGTACATATTGCAGAACCTGATTTTACCAAGTGCGACATGTTCCTGGATCAACATCTTTGTTGACGCTGGAACAACATTGTGATTAACCAATCAGATTTGAAGAACCAGTTTATAGTTTCACAGCAAGAATGCATTAAAGTTAAGTGACAGAAAAACTTTTATAATGCTTCAAAAGATTTCTATTTCAAATAGGTAAATGCTGTTCTATTGAACTTTATATTCATCAAAGAATGCCCCCAAAAAATCGATCACTGTTTTTGCAGAACCTGATTTTACCAAGTGCGACATGTTCCTGGATCAACATCTTTGTTGACGCTGGAACAACATTGTGATTAACCAATCAGATTTGAAGAACCAGTTTATAGTTTTTGTGAAGTTTAGGCTTACAATCAGTGTTCGGTGCATGTACATCAGTGTCATTCATCTATAATTTCCTCTGATTTTAGGGATTACTCATGGTTAAGGTTAAATTTAGGTGTAGGGATATGGTCAAGACTACATTTTTTTTCCCAGGGTCAACAAAATATGCTAATACCTCAGCAAAACTCAGGACGTGTGGGTACATATTAGTGCCTAAATTATACATCATAGAACTTTTAAAAGGATACTGCCTCAGTACGGACTTTTGTACCTTTTTTTTTTCTTCATGAGTGTACATTTGAAAATTCATTTTGACTACTAATATGTAGTATTTCATATGTGAAAAGGTACTGTCTGGTATATTCATAATCATCACATCTGGCATCATATCAAAATGGCAACTTTTTGACAACAAACTTGAGTGGGTAATAGTGATTATATCACAGATTAGTTCATGCTTTAATAAGGAATGATTTATCAATATTTTTGTATTTAAACTCCAGGACAATCTCTGAAATGCAGTAATGAGAAAAGTCAGAAAACTTTCATCATTGTGCAGCATAACATAATAATAATGCACTCGATGCGCTGACAAAATTAGGACTAAAATGTGTCAAAATGTAGACTGGAAAGAACTATTAGAGTGGCTTACTAAATGCATATCCTTAAATTCTGGTTAAATGTATTTCAGTATTCTGTTTTCTTGAACACAAGGTCAGTTGTTGCTAAGAAGACAATCATAAGGCAATTGAAACTCATTGGCTCCCAATGCTGGATCAAAATGTTAAAATATAAACATGCATAATCATCCACTGAGCACAGACGCTGAATTCTATTTTAATGGGTTTCATTTTTGTACAGTGTATGTGTGTTTCCTGTCACTGTGGGCTGCAGGGCACAGTAGTACAGAGCAGAATCAGTTAATGCAGTGCCAGTGATCTCCAGATCCACACGATTTTTCTCCTCATTTAATCTAGCAGATATTCCAGGAATTGGAGGATCAGCCGGTTGCTTAAATGCAGCTTCATTAACTAGAAACAGGAAGTCTGGTCTGGATCTCGGGTACTGACGATACCAGTGGAGAGCATCTGTAGCAGCTGATCCATTGTAATTGCAGGACAGGGTGATTGTGTTCCCTTCTGAGACTAATTCATTAGGAGAGACTGGTGCTATTCCCTCGCTAGAGGCATCACCTAGGAGAAACAGAGAAAGATAGATGGGAATAATGAATGGAGATGAACAGAACTACAGAAGTAAAGTACTTTATATTATTGTGTTCTTAGTAATGTTTATTTGATTAATTGCTTGTATCTCTTACCTGTTAAGAGGGAGATGAGCCACAGACAAAACAAGAAAAGCATTACTGACAAGGAGCAAATGAGCAACTATGTTTAACTATGTCTAAAACCTCAGCATGCCTGAAATAATTGCCTTGGATCTCCTCCCCTTATGTGCCCTTGAAGAAATGGTTCAGTTTCTATAAATTTTTGGTTGAAGACTGCCCTCTTGTGGATCATTTTAGCCGTCACATCACAAGTATCTATATCCATACATTGGCCTAGAGTCATCAAATGGAATCATATTCCATAAAGGATAATTGTGAATATTTGAACTTTTGCCTCTTAAGGAAGAAGAAAATCATCTGGCTCTAGTTAGTATCAAATATCACATCACATTACGGTGCATACAACTTAGTGTATGTTAACACTCAGAACTAGAACAGGTGCCGCCTTGTGGTTGTCATGGGTTTATTTAAAGCAAGTTTATGAAGTTTATTTAATGTTTTGTTCATTTTATATTTTAGTCATAGGGTGTGAGTGATAGATAGCTGCTTTCACATGCAGTTGATTGTCGTGGATATTTCAGCAGTTTGATTTGTACATTCAGTTTAACAGCATTAAACTGATTCAGCTGAACTTACTGTATGTATATGCATTTATATGCATTAAACACTTACATTGTTCTTTCTTAAATTATGTTCTTTTTTGGAGCTAACTTATGGTTTTATGATTACAGCTGTGCATTTCTGCACTAAAACAGTAATATGTAGAGGTAAAAGTGGTTAACTAGTATAAACCAGGGCTATGGAGTTTACTCAGAAAAACTAAGAAATTATTTGAAATAGTGATTTAATTTCAACACCATTTGTGTATTACACATGGAGTATGGTTGGAGGTTTTTGTACAGCGGTGTTGTGTTTTCTCTCACTGTGGGCACCAGGGCACAGTAGTACAGAGCAGAGTCTGTCACTTCAGCAGAGGAGATGATCAGATCCACTCGCTTGTCTTTCATACTCATTTCACCATCCAGTCTAGGAATAGGGGGATCTGCATATACTACAGACTTCGTGGATGACTCAACGACAAGGAGCAGAAATTCCAGTCCAGATCCAGGATATTGTCGATACCAAAGTAAACTCTGTACACTGCCATCATATGTGCATGTCAGATTGACTGGCTTACCCTCAGTAACTTGTGTTCTGTCCTGCAGTGGTGTTACTGTCTTTGCAAAGCATTCATCTGTAAAATGTGTGTATAGAACTTATTAATAAAAAGAATGAAAATGGTAAAGTATGACAAAGTATGAATAAATGCTGTTGAATTATCATATAAACAGACAGACAATTATAAAAACAGGTGATATAACCTATATATATATATATATAAACTTTTACTTACCCTGTATTATTGACAGCAGAATCAGAATGCACAGGAACATCATGATTGCACTGTAAAAACAAAATGAAGCTCATAATTGAGAAATGAAAGTCTCTCTCAAAGCTCCACCCACAATCTAAAAAAATCTGTAAAAAGAAGGCACAGCGTACTGTATATTAAAATTAAGGAATTTTCCGTATTGATTTTTTAAACAGGTGTTTTACCTGTATTTTGCACTGCACTGCATTGTGTTTTTGCATTAATGGAAATGGCCATTAATATGGATAATGTCCATAATTACCTTTTTTTTAAACAGTGCACACATCTTATTATCTGAGGTTTAAATGTTTCTGTGAATTTGGCCAAAATTAATGAATAGCAGAGAAAGAATGAGAAAAGAATGCATGATTTTACCTGGGTGTGATTACATTCATTCATTCATTACACAAAATCATTGCTGAATTTCCAATTTGGAAGTTTATTTGTGTCGTATCAGTTAGATGTACTTCTTAAAATATTCTGTATAGATTTGTTTTCTACAGTAGTGCTCTTTTTTTCCCAGTTGATTTTATTAATGTTTCATTTTTGAAGTGCATGTGTAGCCATTTCTCAAAAAGTGGATGTATAGCTTTAACGTACATGTCTATTTCAGTTTCAGACAGCTGCAGGTGTTACCACAAACTCATTATGTTTTAATTTGACTGTTACCTATAGCAGGTGTGGTGATTCATCTGCACTTCAAAGGCAACACCAATACAGACAGAGATGAATATCAGTTTAAACTAGAACTGTGCTAGAAATGAGTTATTCTTGAACATCAAAGCACAGTGACAACCTAAGCTTAGTAAGATGAGGAGATGCATCTTAACAACTTTTTACTTTTATTTGCACAATGAAATTAGCACAGCAACACACAAAAAAATCATCTGAACTGATTCAATGATTAGTGTATATATAAATAAAATTGTGATGTATAAAACAAGTTGAGAAACATATATCTTAGTGTATATTCTCAGTGCTCCATTTGTTAAATACATTTCTCTCTGCTTCATGTTTTCGTACAGCGTAGCTTTGTTTCCTGTGACTGTGGGCCTCAGAGCGCAGTAGTACACAGCAGAGTCTGTCACTGCAGCAGAAGAGATCTCCAGATCTACTCGTTTTGTGTTTTTATTAATTCTTGGTGTTAAGCGCTGTGGTATGTTGTCACTCATCAGCCCACTTTCATAGATGTAGAGGAGGAACTTTGGTGTAGATCTGGGATATTGACGGTACCAGTGGAGATTATCAGGTGCTCCACTGTAGTTACATGTGAGTGTTACATTTTTACCTTCTAAAACTTGTTTTTGTGAGTCATGCGACGTTATCATGTTTGTCAGGATGTTACCTATGAGAATCAAAAATAAATAAAGGAAATAAACAAGGAGAAGACATAAAATCAGACCGTAAAATAAAAGTATCACAATCTCTTCATTAATTGAAGTCATAAATTCTGAGAAATGAATCAAAACTCACCTGTATGAAGAACCAAAATGAGAAAGACAGGAAGGCACATGTTGGTTGATGCTCTGACAGAGTGACAGTGTGATTCCACATTAGAAAATAAGCCTAGTCAAACTAATCTTAGAGCTCCACCTCTTGACACATTGCTGTACCCACTGTGAGGAAAAAAAACAAAAAAACATCGACACTCATGATTTTACTGTTGCAGTTCTTATTTATATATGACATGAGTTGATGCACAGACACTATGGTCAATATGGCTTTGACATGACATGGCATGAGAGTAAACCTTTTAGTGACTAAGCACTAAAAATATTCACACTGTAGCCTATATAATTAAGAGACATGCAATATATTGCAATATATTTTGTGTAAACAAACAAGAATTAGGGAAGAACAATGTTAAAAAAAAAAATAATAATAAATGCACTTGCAAAAATTTGTCTTCACCTATTCAGACTAGTTCTAAAGAGCTATGCCCTAAAAATGAAGTCATTGGAGACTTAATTCTGCAGTGAGGATATAGATATTATTTGCATGTATCAACATTTTTTAAATGTTTGCTGGTATGTCTGAAATTGATGGATTATGAATAAAATCTCCAACCTGATCTCACAGAAAAACCTAGCAATTTTACAAGGTGGTGATTTCTTATGAATTCATATGATGTGAATTGTATGAAAATGTGTCATTTTTAGAAAAACGTAAGCATGAAAGCCCTTCCTTTGCCCCACTGCTACATTTAATAGTCACTGATGCGAATGAGATTGAGAAATAAGATACATACGAATTCATCACGAATGCATACGAATTAGCCACTAACTTAAAATAGTTAAAAAAGCCATTAGGTTGTTGAAATCTCTGCTTATGTATATGAATTTCATTGTCAAATTTAAATACCCTTTAACCTTTACTTACCCTTTTCACATAGAGAGAAATAAACAGTGAAACATTAGTTTTAAGAACATCATTTTGCTCTCTCTTGATAATAAACAGTCTTCTGTAATGATTCTTTACCTCATTTTAATCTAATAAAATAATGGCAATTAATTCACTTTGATTGGTGATAATCACTAAATAATAAATAGATTTTAAAATAATAATAATAATAATAATTTCCTGAACAGTATAATTACTGTGTGATTCAGAATAGATGTGAAACATATGTAGTGCAGTGATGCAGTGTTTCTATGGTATTAGTATATTTTTCAGTACTTAAATATGCTTTGTTAAGACAGATTTAGGTTTTTGTACAGCGCTGCTGGGTTTCCTCACACTGTGGGCTTCAACGCACAGTAGTAAACTGCCGAGTCTGTTACTTTCGCAGAGGAGATCTCCAGATCCACAGAGGTTTTCTTTTCATTTAATTTCACGGACATTCCAGGCTGCATGGTTTCAGACTCCCCGCTGTTTTGTAGTATCAGAAGAAGGAAACCTAGAGTTGATCTTGGATAATGACGATACCAATACAAAGAAAGGGCTGTGGAGTAGTTGCAAGACAGTGTTATTTTATCCCCACTCTTCCCATACACCTCAGTTTGGACAGGAGTGATGACATCTCCACAGCGGCCAGCTGAAAAAGAGAAATGAGTATTCGTAAGTATAGGTTTATTACAGTGTTGTATTTTGGTTGACCTGAACCTGACCTCAGGAGCATTTAATGTACAATTCTAATGAAGAAAAATCTGAAATGTTTGTGGTTATAAGATTAAAGGTATTAAAATTAAACTGAAATTGAGCTTCTCACCTCCAAATGTAGATAGAAAGCTAAGTAAACAGAGCAACATTGTTCAGGCCGATGTTCTGACTGACAGCTCAGCTTGTAGCTAATCTATTTCAAAACCACATCCTCAGGATGGCCTAGATGGTGTCAAAACACTAAAGCCCCTCCTACTGACCCCAAACACACGTTTTAGGTCTAGAGTTGTGGGTCCAGTTTTCAAAAAAAAAAGCCTCTAAATTATTTGCAGAACAAACATGTTAACATAAGAAATTCAAGCTGGATATTTTAGTTTTTTATAAAGCTGAATCAGACTTAACTCAAAACCCAAATTCATCTCCAAAACAGAATACATCTAGACACATAGTGATTAAACTCGGTCACAGACTATAAATCTTTGAATTAGTTTCATACCTGTTTAATTGTGGTTTTAACAATTTGTCTAATGGTTTGGATTTGTTATATATCTTTCTGAGAAATTACACGGATTTTACATGGATATTTAAGATTTAGGTCAGTAATCTAGAGCAATATCATTCTGTATATGTACATGTTCTGCATTTCAACACTTTTGTATTCGCAGTAAAACTGCTGCTTTATTGAATCTATTAATCTCTTGGTTTTGCCTACTGTATCAGTTGCAGGTGTTCCCACATACAGTAATGGTTTTGGCAGATAATACATTTTGGTTTGGCTAAACTTTGATGTTTTTGAGTTCAAAGTAGGTGTGTTTTTGTAAAGCGTCTCAGAAACTTTGTATCACTGGGTCTTTCCAAAGAGCACAGTAATAGAGAGCTGAATCTTTCAGAGTGGCTGCTTTAATAATCAGTTCAGTGGATGTTCTGGTTGTTGAAGATTCAAAATGAGGATCTGGTATATGACTCCTGCCATCTCTTGACCGTGCACCTTTCCACAGTATATACTGTGGCTCACTGTTAGGATACTGTCTGTACCAGTAAAGATCAATGGCTTCACTGCTTGTTTCATATGAGCAACTCAATGTCACCCGGTTGGTTTCTTCTTCAATAATAACAGCTTGATTTGATTCAATGCGATCACCGAGAGCAACTGTAAAGGAAGTAAAAAGTGGTATGTGAAAAAAGATAAATATAAATGTAAGTTTTGAAATTATACATTAATATTCCTAGAAATTCATATAAATTTTACATTAAATACCTGATGCAGCTATTAGAACTAGAATTAGTACTACTGATCTCTTCATCCTGACTTTACTGATCAGCTGTGTATACTGTTCACAATCTTTTAAAGTCACATCCTATTGCTTATCACATGTCAACTTTGTACACATGCTTATGATGTTAAGCATCATAAAAAGGGCTGCCCCCTTGTGGCATTTGTGCACACTCTCTGGTCTCATAGGTTGATCTAAACCATTTTGTTCTGTTTAGCGCTGAGTAGGTTTTTGTATGGTGTTCATGCATTTCCTGCCACTGTGGGCTGCAGTGCGCAGTAATACGCAGCAGAGTCCTTCACATCTGCAGGAACGATTTCCAGATTCACCGTCTTGTTATCTTTATTAACTGAAGCTGTCAGCCGAGGATGAGGAGGTGTAGCCGTTTGATTTTGTCCCGACTCCATGATTAGAACAAGAAATTCCGGCATAGAGTCAAGATAATGTCGATACCACTGTAGATTATTCATTGACACAGTGTACTTGTATTTACAAGAGATCGTCACTTTTTCATTGACCTTTGCGTGGACTACAGGAGATGTTGGGGTAATGCTGTCTTGTATACTCACACCTGAGAAGAATGTTGAATTCGCATTTTAAAGAGAGTCCAATCAAACCACATTTATTTGTATAGCTCTTATGCAATACAGATTGTTTCAAAGCAGCTTATCAGAAATAAACAGGAAAATAACAGTGTTCTAAAATTAATAAATTATCAAATGACTTCCGTTTCAACTGTAAGCAACACTACAGAAGACAATTGTCATTATTCAGCTTGAGTCAGTTCAATGTTGATTCAATTGAGCACAGTAACTTTGCAAAGCAACTAAAGTTTGCATCAAATATGCACTGCTAATCTGTAAAGAATGGAAATGTATCTATAGAACTGAAATCTTACCAATGAATGCCATTAAAACTAGTAGCAAACAGAAAGCCATTGTTTAGAATGATGAATTCCTCCTGAGCTTTGCAGAACTACCATAACAGCCTACATACAGACAACTGAAGCTAGTGTTTTTTAACACTCGATCACAGTGCAGTGATGTCTCTGGCAGGTGTCACCAGATGCTATAGACTTCGAGGGGCTGATACAAACACATAAACTGATGTTCTTGTGATCTCCAATAGTCGAAACGAAATGTTAGTAAATCAATATAGCTCGCTGACTTAAAAAGCCACTGTATGTACTGTATGTTTACCAGCTTGAGAACATTTTATAGTTTAAAGTGCTGTGTATAAAGCAAAACAAAACATCCAAATTTAATGTGAGAGATTTCAGGTTTTTATATTTGTTCTTTTAGGTTAGGTTTATTTCATACTGCTAAGACAGGAGTTTTAATCTATGGCAAAGTTTTTATTTTATTTTCAGTTTAATTAAAAATTTTCTTAGGGAAAAATTGTGTAATGATGTTAATCCGATGTATTAATATTATATAACAAATATTTTAGTTTCATTACTATATTTTATTTTTATTTATTTAATCTTAAGATATTACGTTGATATACCAAAATGTATAATTATGTCATATATATAATATATTGTATGTAATGTTATTTTATGCTATGTATAAATGTTTTCATATTCTTTTGTAATATAATGCTAACTATTTTATATATAAATACTATATATATGTATGTATATGTTTTATAGAATATATTATGACGGGCCGAACAGGAAATAATTATATACAATCTGAATATATAAATATAAATTGTGAATATATAGATGTAAATCAGAATATATTTTTATAATTCTAAATTTATACATGTAAATCAGAATATATAATTTTAAGTCTGAATATTTGGAAGTAAATCAGAATATATATTTATAAATCAGAATATAAAAATAAAAGTCTTAATATATATAATGTAAATCATGAATATATAGAAGTAAATCTGTCTACATATCGCAATTTATATTTATGTATTCAGACTTATAAATATATATTCAGTTTTACTTCTATATATTCATGATTTACATTTATATATCAAGATTTTTATCTTTATATTCTGATTTACATTTATATATTGTGATTTAGAAATATTTTCTTCTATATATTCAGACTACGATTTGCATTTATATATTCAGATTTATAAAAATATACTCTAATTTTCTTTTATATATTTACAATTTACATTTATATATTCTGATTTTATATAATACTTTCCTGTTTGGCGCTTCATAATATGTACATATGTTTTATAGAAATTATATACAAATGTTTTAGCTATAAGTAGCTATTAAGTAATTTTTTAATTCATGTAGCTGTTGGTGCTTTATTTATCAGCATTAATTTGTGTAACGTTTATCACATACAAACAGTGAGAATGGCAACAAGCTATTACGTGGGCTGTGAAGTTCAGGTTTTTGTTTGAATACTCAGTATCCTGTTTTCACAGTGGGCCTCAAAGCACAGAAGTACAATGAAGAGTCAGACAGATGAAGGTTCTGGATAGTCAGTGAAATTCTTCTTGCAGCAGAATCCAGCTGGGACTGAAATCTTTTGTTGGGGAAGTCTTTGGAATTACTTCCATTTCCAAAATTATGTCTTACTAAAATATATTCTGGAGATAAGTTCTTTGTTTGCCTGTACCACAGCAGTGCAGGCATTGTGTCTGTCGTATTATATTCACAGTTCAGAGTCGCAGTCTCTCCTGTGTAAGCTGAAGAAGAGCTTGGTGACTGACGTACAGTGTGTTGTCCTCTGCATTCTGTGGAGAGCATAAAACATTATTAACTCACACTGCCTCTCACATCACATTCTCAAACAACAGAAATTAATAAATAGAAAGTGCCGTACCTAGAAAGAATACCACAAAAAGCATATCCCTCAGCCAAGTTCTCATGATGGACCAAAAGCAATTTGCTACAAAGAACTGAAAGCAGCAGTTACAGAGAACAGAGAACTGATACATGCTCTGACTGTCTGTATAACCTCTGAACTGTCAGGGTTGTGTATCCTTTCATTGTAGGTCAAAACTCTGGGTGTGTGTATGCAGCATCATTCTCATGTTCATGATCATCTCCTGAACTTCAACCTGAAAAAATAGCAGCGTCAGGACCAAAAAGAAAGCTTGGAAAGAAGATTAAAACATATTCATGACAGAAATCAAGAAATTATGTTCACAGTGACAATATTCACTGTAACCAATACAGTATTTTACTGTAAACAGCAAAGGATTATGGGAAAATATATGGTCACTCCTGTATTTCTTCACTACTGTAAATCCATTTACAGTAAACTAGTAGTGAACTTGCCCGCGAAAAACTGATTTCTTTTTTTTACTGTTTGGTGGAAGTGGCGGAAAAAGGACAAAAGAGGAATGATGTACCGTTAATGCGACAAAAGGACACACAACCTATGCTTTTAATTGTTTTAATGTTTATTTTATTAATGTTTTAATAAAATTTAAATGCTTTATTAGTTTAATCAAAAATTTTTTTTTATAATTTGGTTTCTGTTTCACTGTAATGATTTTTGGTCTAGAAGTAAGTGTCTTGCTTTTTGTGTGAGAATACAAGATAATTCTACTGATACTCTACTGGATCCATACTAGTTAGGCTTGGTACAGGTGTTACCTCAACACTAGATGGTTCTGAAACGGAAATTAACTTAAGAGCAACACTGTGGTTGGATGGACATGGGACAGGTGATGGCTCTGGATCAGCAGGATCAGTCAGATGTCATCTTAAGACTGGAGAGACCTGAGTTACATGATGGCTCAGGATCAGCCGGATCGGCGTTAACTGTCAGCTCGACACCAGATGGACATGGATCAATTGATAACATCCATTCAATGCCGGACAGAGCTGGCTGGATATCCGCTGGATTGCAGCATAGATCTGAGGTCAACATGTTGCTGATGGAAAGTTTCATAGCCTTCCATGTTCGCTTGAAGAATGCCTTGATGCCTTTCTTTTTCTTCTTCCTCATCTTTGTTTGTTTTTCTAAAAAAGAAATTAAATTAAATAAAAAAGCAAAAGACATTTCCACCAAAAACAATCTCAACACCTCCTTAGGTTGCACCTTGGCATGAACACAAAAGCACTTTGTTTGCTTTTTGTGAACAAATGTTGTTTTTTTACATAAAGGTAAAGTTTTTTTTTTTAAGAGTACTAGCTTAGATTTTCCATTGCAATGACAGTACACTAACAATGACAGTAGACTCACCAGCATCTGGCTCAAAACCGGGTAGACCTGGGACAGGTTTTGGCTCTGAATTCCCCGGATCACTGTCAGGTGTCAGCACGACAGAGGATAGACCTGGATCAGTCATTAACTCACAACCAAGGCTAGATGGACCTGGTTGGGAATCCACTTGATCTCGTTGTGTCATTGGCTCAACAACAAGTAGATCTGGGGTCACTTTGTTGCCCTTGCCACAGGAGAGGGCAGCATGCTTAACAGCCCTCTGTGCTCGCAGGAACAATGCACGAATGCCTTTCTTCTTCTTCAGTTTTTTCTAGAAAAAGAAATAGAGAGATAGAAGTAATATTACCACCAGAAACCATAAGTCAAATACTGAGACAAAACATCATGAAGAAGAAAATCATAGGATGAAGTTAGGTGCTACAACTGGTAAAGCTGGACACTTCAGCTGCATCATCTCTACTGTTATTTTATAATCTTTCATAATAGAAATCAAACTTAAAGTTAATCCTCAACTACTATGATGCAAAAAAAAATCCTTAGTTGTGACTTCATTTCAGAGGGCATGTCATATCACATTTGGACAGAATGAATATGAAATATGAATATGAAAAATAACTAGCATAAATACAAACTTTGTAATATTTAAATTCAAAGAAAAAATAGAATGATTACAGGATAACTCAAGAATTAAATGCTTTCATTAAAAAAAAACTGTCAGAGGATGAAAAGACTGAAATACATAAACTCAAGAAAATGGATAAGTTATACTCAGAATTTGCTAAAGGAGCTTATGTGAGGTCAGTTCGATTTTGGAAATAAATGTATTAAAACAGTAAAAGTGGTTTACAAAGGAATTAATAGCTCAATTATATTACAGGTTAATACCTCTAGGATCTATTATCAATCGGGGGGTGTTTCCCGAAAGCATTGTTAGCTGGTCATAATTTCCACTGAACTCTGTTAACGACGAAACTTGCAACCAGTTGCTTTTGGGAAATGCACCCCAGTATAGTAAGAAAGCGTAATTATTTAACATTCCAGTAAAGGAATGTATGAAATATTTAAGAATTTTATCCAAAAAGGTATCAGTTAGGCAACAGCTTAATTTTAACAACAAAGTTAAGAAAACAAAATTAATATTTGATAATGGATGTAAAGAAATGAATAGGTTGCTGGTTACTATTTGCTGGAAAAATAAACACCGCTATCTTAAAAAAGTAGTGATTGCTGGGGAAAAATCTGAAAAAAAAATTGATATGTTGGATTATGTGAAAATAAAAAATGCTTCCTAGATCAATTGGATCAAAAAATGTATTGGTGATCCTTATCTATATTATTCAGTTCTTTGATTAACTTGGTCATAGTGTTGGTCTTTAATGAACTGGTTTAAATTTAACAGGAATTTGACAGGAATATATTCATTTGCTCATGTCTGAAATAGACATCAAATTAATCCTTCTGCTTTTTTGTGCATATCACAACTATATTATTACTATTATTGTATAAATTATATTTGGTGGCCTTCAACCAAAGTGGTAAATGGAAATAAATGTACATGCAAAAATAATAGACAGAAAAAAACTCATATACTTATATTCCCTGTCTATAAAAAAAATCACTACTTTTGAGTAGATAACTTGAGTAGATAATTTTCACTGCTTGATATGATATCATACAGCCACAAAAGACATGTGTTTTCACAAATAATTCAGCCAGTGCACTGAGCCTAAAGGACCACTAGATGGCAGATTAATCCTAGAATAGTCAAAAGATAGACCATGATGTTGTACTTTTTTCATAAAGACATATTTTTCTAATGTACATTATTGGGGCTGTTACACTGTTTAGATGTTACAATATCTTAACTTGTTGAAGGAGGACTAAATAATTTTTTGCAATGTCCTCAAATAACCGAAAACCTAAAAAATAAAAGGACCGTGAAAGAAACTGTTTGCCATGTCAATGGCAAGGGAGATTTCTTTTTTTACTGTGTATAGGCACGTTTTTGTACAGTGTGTAAAGGTTTCCTGTCACTGTGGGCTTCAGAGCACAGTAGTACAAAGCAGAATCTGTCACTTTGACAGAGGAGATGATCAGCTCCACACGGTTTTTATTTTCATTCAGTCTCGCTGAAAACCGAGAATCCAGTTTCTCTGCGCTCTGGACCCGTCCGGAGGTTTGCAGAATTAATAAAAGATATTCAGGAGCTGATTTGGGATATTGGCGGTACCAATGCAAACTAATTGCAGTTGAGTAGCTACAGGATAAAGTTATATTGGCACCCTCCTCATCAAAGACCTCAGTTTGGTCTGATGTAATAGGACTCTCAAGCCTTCCACCTGAAAATTATGATAAACATAATTAGATATAGACTCTGAACAATAACAACTTTTGTTTTGTGTAAAGTTTACAGTGTAATTATATTCAAATATTAAATATACGGTATACTATTAAGAAAAACCCAATAAAAAAAATTAAAATTCAAAAGTTCAATACTTGACTTTTATGTAATATTAAGTTATACTCACTCCCAACAGCACAGAGCAGGATAATTGTGGTGAGCAGCATCATGCTGAAATGGCACATCTATGATGGCACTTGAGATCTTTACAGCTGCTTGAAGCTCCTCCCCTAACTCAGAGTGAATATTGAGCATGATAAACCCATGTGATTTCAAGCTGTCAGGTTTTTGTACAGTAACGTTTGATTTCCTGTCACCGTGGTCTGCAGAGCACAGAAATACACTGCAGAGTCTTTAACTGTGGAAAAGGGGATTTCCAAATCCACACGATTTTTATCCACATTCTGTTTTCCTGACAGGCGCTCGTCTGAAGTCTGTATTACTTTTCCAGAGCTTTGTAGGATGAGCATGAGGAACTGAGGAGCTGATGTATGATGCTGTCGATACCAAAGGAGACTATATGCCGAGGAATAACTACAGGAGAGTGTTATGTTCTCAGTCTCATTTACACGCACTTCTGTGTGTTCAGGGGTAATGGTTTCTGCAGGAGTTACGTCTTAAAAATTAAAAATAAGATAAATATATTAAAGTATACAGTATAATTAGATAAAAAACTGATTTTCAGTAATACGGAAAAAATACCCACCAGAAAGAGTTAACATCCAAATAACTATGTACAGCAACATAGTGAGACTAGGCAGAGCAAAATAACATAACATGACAAGTGACAAACTGAAGTCTCCTCTGGAAGCTCCACCTTTTTCCTCAGTATGGAATTTTTTTGAAGTAATGTAGCCAGCCAATCACATATTGCTGTGTATTCTTCATTTGCAAGGTGTAACCACATCTCCTGCTGCTCAGAATCTTATTTACTGTAGGGAAGGAAGTATTTTGTGGTTCGAAAGACCACAGTTTTGAACATGAGTTTTTTTACAGCCTAATAAATACATTTTGTCACAGTGTTCTTCTAGCGCACAGTAGTTAGGAAGCTGTGTCCTCCAGTTTTAGATCGTTAATGATCAGAAAAGTGGATGTCTTTGAAGTTGTGGAATCATAGCGAGGACTCATGCTTTGAAAGCATGTCTCTGATCGTGCACCCTTGAGCAATAAAAACTCTGGTGCCTGTCTTGGGATCAGCCTACCCCAGAAGAGCAAAACATGAGAGCTGCTTGATTCATACAAGTATGTGATTCCCCCTTTTTACCGATGACGGTTTTTGTCTTCGGTGCAATATGTGCACAGAAAGTGACTTCTGCAATGTGAAATGTCAGAAATGTGAGACAGATGAGAAGTGATGTGATCATCTTCAATTTGAAATTATACCCAGAACTTTTTTGCACAGTGAATCCTTTGATTGTTCTATCAGCTCCTTATAATTGCAAAGAGCATTACTGTTAGCATTACTGATTGGCTCATCCATCATGAAGTACCACATCACAATGCAGTATTGATGCAGTGCTATTATCCAAACACAGAACCAATAGGTGGCGACAAGTGACTGGACTTTCTTTGAGTGAGTTATTAAATGATTCATTCAACTGATTAGTTCAAAATGCTGATTCATTCAGGTATGAAACATGTATTTATTGAATCATTCATTCTTTAGATTCATTCATTCAAAAGCTCTGATTTATTCATGAATTAAATGTTTTACTGAATTATTCGTTCAAAAACACAAACGCCCCTAATTGTGTGTTTCTGGGAGATGCAGTGATTCTTTTGTGGCTTCGTTTGGAACTATTTGAGTTGTGTCTAAAATGTAAGTTACTTAATATTAATGTCCTGTTAATAATCCATGCTAAAGAGCTGTGTTGATAATATATAAAACTTATTAATTATTGAATCACTAAAATTACACTATTTACTGCAGCTACATGCAGCTGTATAATTATTTGCTGCAGGTGTTACCATATCCTGCAATTTGACTATGTGGTTTATAAAGACATAAATGTGGTTTGTTATTCATTTGGTAACTCACTATTCAAAGCAAGTTTTCTGAGTGAGTTTTTGTAAAGCCTGTCAGGCATTTTGTATCACTGGGCTGTTACTCTTAGAGCACAGTAATAAAGAGCCGAATCTGACAGAGTTACACTCTTAATGGTCAGTGAGGTGGATTTCTGGGATGTAGTTGATGTAAATCGTTGGGGGTCTGGTATGTTCTCATATGTCTCTGATCGTCCACCTTTAAGCAGTATATATTGAGGCTGTGTGTTAGAAAACTCTCTGTACCAATAAAGTGCAACATAGCTGCTGCTTGTGTCATATGAACACTCCAGTGTTACAGAATCTCCTTCTGTACTGGTAACACTGGTCCTCTGGTCACTTGGTCGAATCCAGTCTTGACAGATTACACCTGAAAGGAAATGTTTTTAATAAGATACAATTTCACTATTAAGATGTGTATATATTTAAAGATCTGAATAATCATACAAATGTATTATAATTGTGGATTGTACCTGATGCTATAAGAAAGAACAGCAGTTGATATTTTTCCATTTGTTGACTGAGTATTTGGAGTCTTTCCATGATTACATCAGAAAAGTCTTAAAATGTGTTGAGTTTCTTGAGAGGTTGATCTTTAAATATCACGGGGTGGATACAAAAACAGGAAGTACAATTGCTCTTGACTGCTTGTCACACAACGTCTGCATTGCTCTGAGACTTGTAGGTCCTAAAAAGAACAAAAAGATCAACTATTTCAATGAGTTTTCTGTTCCTAAGACTTCCAGCAGGTGGCGATGTAATATCATGAAAGTATTGTACTTCAGCTGAGCATTATTTTATACATCTTTACTTCTGTACATGAAAGCCATACATCTTGTCAGGGTACTGTATGTAACTATTTCTAAAAGCTTCAGTACTTGATGAGTTATGCATTTGAATAGTGTTCTTATGATTCAGTTTTGTCAATGATTCAGATAAAATTGTATTATTTATTTATTATTGACTGATTGAAAAATATGTATTTCAAACATGTAGAAGTTTTTTTTTTTTCAAATATTTTATGAAGACGTTCAATGTTTGCTACATTCAACTACAGTATGAGTGTTTTTGTACAGAGTTCTTGTGTTTCCTGTCACTGTGGGCACCATGGCACAGTAGTAAATTGCAGAGTCTGTCACTGTAGCAGAGGAGATCTCCAGAGCCACATGGGTTTTCTCTTCATTCACTTTCCCAGAGAATCGAGGATCTCGCTCCACAATTTCTGACTTTTGTGAAACTTTTCCTGTAGCATGTAGTATTATCAAAAGAAATTCAGGAGCTGATCCGGGATACTGGCGATACCACTGCAGTGTGGATGCTGAGGAGTAGCTACAGGACAGAGTAAAATTTTCTCCCTCTTTCTTAGAAACCTCAGTCTGGACTGGCGTGATGACATTCGCAAAACTGCCACCTTCAAAATCAAGAGTCATAATTCATGGAAATGTAATGTGCATAAAAATGAACTAACATAAACTTATTAATCTCAACTAGACAAAATAATAGAAAAGACAAATAAATGTAATACGTACATATAAGAGAACAAATCAAACCAGTTAAACAGAGCAACATGTTGATGATGGGTAGGATGGTGTTTTTGTTCAGCATAAACTGTTGTTCAACTAAACTTTCTGTTCTTCCCTTGTCACACAAAAGATGTCTCAAACAAACTCCTCCCCTGAAAACTGTAATTGAAATAGTACTGAAAAACATAGAATGAGCAGCAGTATAGAGTGGTGTCAACATGAATACACAGGTCAAGAATTGTTGTAGTTGATCAAGATTTAAAGCTTATGACACTCCATAAGAGACTCTTTAATATACTTATAAAGGACTGTAAGGATAATTCTCCTCCTCCTTTTTTGTCCGGAAAACAGTTGCACTTTTCTCGTGGATTACAATTTCCAACTAGACAGATGTACGGTTACTTCCTCTACAGTCAAAAATCTGCCAACCCTGAAACAAGATACAGAACTACCACATTTTGCTATTTTGCACATTTAATTATTTTATAATTGCTGTTAATAGTGTTCATCGTCTTTTTTATTACGTCTTAAATTGATTTTTCCGTACATTTCTGCCATATGTACATTAATTGACAGTCACCACTGATAAGCTACCACTAAATATTGTAGAAACTTAATTTGCTGTAAAGTTGCTTTGCAATGATTTGTATCGTGAAAAGCGCTGTACAAATAAACTTGACTTGACTTGACTTGACTTACACTTCCAATACAAATCTATGCAAGCACAACTATTTACTATTTAACATCTAAACAGTGTAACAGCCCCAATAATGTACATTAGAAAAATATGTCTTTATGAAAAAAGTACAATATCATGGTCTATCTTTTGACTATTCTAGGATTAATCTGCCATCTAGTGGTCCTTTAGTACACAGGACCGATGTACTTTGGCAAATATTACATGTAACACATAACTATTGTCACATTTTGCAACTTATGATATGTAAGAAACTTCTGAATGATATGGCTTGCAAATCCAGTTGTCTGTTTCAAATGCAATTGTCTGATACTTTCTTGACAGTGATGCAATGTGTGATCTATCTTAGTTTGTGTAAAGTGTTGTTGTGTTTCCTATCACTGTGGGCTCCAGGGTGCAGTAGTACAGAGCAGAGTCTGTCACTTTGACAGAGGAGATCTCCAGATCCACATGGGTTTTCTTGTCATTCAGTTTTCCAGAGAATCGAGGATCTTGATCCACAATTTCTGACCTTTATGAAACTTTCCTACTAGAATATAGAATTACTAAAAGATTCTGAGGAGCTTGTCCAGGATATTGGTGATACCACTGTAGTATATACAAGACAGAGTTAAATTTGCTCCTTCTGGACGGAACATCTCATTTTGGACTGGAGTAATGACATTTTCAAAAGTGCCACCTGCAAGAATCAAATACATACAAAATAATAACACTTAAACACTTGAAACATCATAACACTTTAGTTGTTAGTTAAAAAATAATAATAACAATAATTCATTATATTCAATCTGAAATACATACACACAAGACAAAAAAGAAAAACTTGCAAGCAGAGCATCATTTTGCACAATGTTGTATTCAGAACAAACTGTTCAATTATTCATTAATTCCTTGTAAAGTACAGAAGGAGGTCTCAGATTTACTCCTCCCCTCAAATCTGCAGTCTATAATAGATGAAATAGCATTTGAAAGATATGAACGTGCAGGTCAGGAGTTTTACTGTAGTACCACTAACAGCCTGTAGATTGTTGCATTTAGAAGGTATTAAAGATGCATGTAAACTTTTGTTGTTCTATATTTTGGTCCCTTACTTTTAGTCAGTGTACAGTATTGCTGACTGAAAGTTGTTCCATGGAAGACTATATTGTCAGAGGTTCTTTTGAAGGAAGATTTATGACTCAAATGAAGGTGTAGAACCATCTCAAGGATGATCAGAAGAGATGGACAGCACCTGAGTTAAATATATGAGTGTCACAGGAAAGGGTCTGAATACTTAGGACCATTTGATATTTCAGTTTTTCTTTTTTAATAAATCTGCAAAAATGTCAACAATTCTGTGTTTTTCTGTCAATATGGGGTGCTGTGTGTACATTAATGAGGAAAAAAAATTAACTTAAATGATTTTAGCAAATGGCTGCAATATAACAAAGAGTGAAAAATTTAAGGGGGTCTGAATACTTTCCGTACCCACTGTATGTATTAATGTAGGTATGACAAAACCAATTAATTATCATCTTACTGTATCATTTCCCCCTAAACACACATTTCCTTTTCCTCAAGCAGGTGTTACAATATTGTGTTTATGAAAGAGGTGTTATGGTTTTACACAAGATATGATTGTGGTTTAATTTATTTATTTTTTTTAAAGGCAAAAACTACATCTGAGTTTTTGTAAAGCTTCTCAGGCATTTTGTATCGCTGGACCTCTACTTTTAGAGCACAGTAATAGAGAGCTGAATCTGACAGAGTTACACTGTTAATAGTGAGATCAGTGGATGTTTGAGATGTAGTCGACTGAAAATGAGTGTCTGGTATATATTCAGAACTGCTCCCTGATCGAGCACCTTTCCACAGTAAAAATTCTGGTTCTCTATTAGAAAACTGTCTGTACCAGTAGAGATAGACATAACTGCCTCCTGTATCATACGAGCAGCTCAGCGTTACACGCTCTTCTTCTTTTCTGTAAATTTGAGTTTCCTTGTCTTTTGGTTGAATGCTGTCAGACAAAACACCTGCAAGAGAATTGGACAGATTTCACAACAGGTCAGCTGGCTTATTTAAAAATTCCTCACACTTCTAAATTAAAATTGCAATAATAAAAACTGTTTCTTCAACAAATGTGATGTCGTTACTGTAATAAAGTAACATTAAAAAATGTTTGCATGGACAAAACATTTCAATGTACAATGTATTTGAGTCTGCTCAGATTAAACATTCTATACCTGGTGTTGTTTTGAGAATCAGTAAAAAGCATCTCTCCATGTTTGGAAGGTTTACTAACTTGATTTATGGAATGAATGTATGATTGTAGTATCTCGTTGTGCAAGTTGCAGTGTGGGTGTGGTCTATTTAGATCACCTTTTCTGTCTTTCCTTATTAAAAGCTGAGATGATTGAGCCTTCACTGTACAAATATCTTAAAATTAACTATTACAACTAAAATTACTTGAGTAATAGTTGAGGAAGTATCTTCCTCCACTAATTCAGTTTTATCAAGATGTTACTATAAGGATCATTCAAAGTAAAAATAGAGTCTATTTAATGGATTGAGAATGTTCAGTATTTAATAGTGAGGTTTGTGCCTGTACTCCAGTGCCCTCCAGTGGTGGTATAAAATGTATTCCCCATTGACAACATTCACAAGTCTAACACAAATTAAAATATTGTTTATCTGCAAAATATGATTGATTATACATTTTTACTTTATTTATTGCTATATTTTTTTAAACATGATGGCACATCTGGGAATATAGTTTGATATGCCATTAATGTTCATATAAATGGTCTTATTTAATAATTAGAATTCACTAAACCAGTGCATACTGTACATACTGTAAAGGTACAGAAATCCTAACCAGCCAGAAAATGTGTAGTTAAATATGAATTGAATGTAACATCAGAAACTATAACTGACATATTCATTTGTATGGATACTGTTGTTTTTGGCAACATCTAATTTCAAGTCAGTCAGGTTTTTGTATGGTGTGTAGTGTTTTCCTCTCACTGTGGGCGTCAGAGCACAGTAGTACATTGCAGAGTCTGTCACTTTAGCAGAGGAGATCTCCAGAATCACATGGGTTTTCTTTTCATTCAGTTTTCCAGTGAATCGAGGTTCTTGATCTACAAGTTTAGACTTATGAGAAACTTGCCCTGTAGCATGCATTATGACTAAAAGGTATTCAGGAGCTGAGTTTGGATATTGGCGATACCACTGCAGACTAATCGCTGAGGAGTAGTTACAGGACAGAGTTATATTGTCCCCCTCTGTCCCAAACACCTCAGTTTGGACTGGTGTGATGACATTCCCAAAACTCACACCTGCAGATGAGATTATTAACAGTTAAATGCATTTTGACAACAAAGACATACAAATGAGCAGAAAAAAATAGGCTTGAAATGGGATACTTACATGCAAGACAACAGAACAAAGCCAAAACGAAAAGCATAATTTTCAGGATGATGTTTTAGTTCATCTTCAGGACAAACTGTTACTGAAGTAACATTCATTCATTGTCTAGCAGAGCATCTTCAGTCTTCAGCAAGCACCTCCTCTTAAAGCTACAGTCTTCATATTCAAGTATCTGCTTTAATAGTGATATTTATGGGTTTTTCTTAGTATTTATGTTAATTTATTGCCTTCTTTAAACAACACTTTAGTTAGTTAACTGACAGGAAAAATCTGTCAAATAAATTGGTAAATTATAGGTGCCCTTTAAAAACAAGTTTTTCTGTACCTGGCAGAACCTGTCCTTGCCACTACATACTTCAGGTCACACTTCATTTTTGTGTTGCACAATGTAAGTTGTGTTTCTGTAAAAAAACGAAAGTACTGTATGCTTTTTCTAGGTACCGTGGGAAAGAAAGCAGACAAATTGAAGTCTTGTTCCAAGGTGAGCTGTTTTCATAATGTTTTTTGCAAGATCATTACATTTGACCTTCAAATCATTCAATTTCTTTTACATACTTAATATAATGTGATGATTTCAGTTACTTGATTCCTTTCACATGTATTTGAATGGAGGCAGTAAATATTCAAACTTTTTAAAATGACCTTTACTTTCTATTCATTATTACAGCATGCTTTAAAAATGTAATGACTGAATGTTTTTCAGATCATTATGAGCACAGTGACATCCAGCTTGAATAGATGGCAGAAGAAGGAGCTCTGCTCATTTTTCAACAATGCCAACCTCAGCCTGCTGTTCAAAGCCAGTGTGCATGGATTCAATGCCACTACATTTCACGAAAAATGTAATACTCAGGGGCCAACGGTTATAGTAGCTTACAATAAGTCTGGATATGTTTTTGGAGCTTTCACTAGCAAAAGTTATGCACAGACCGGACAAAATGTTGTGGATGACAAAGCTTTTCTCTTTAGCTTTAATGACAAAGAAATGAAGGGAGATCCTCTGCGTGTGGTCAGTGGAAATCCCCAGTATGCTTTCACTGACAATGGTCCAAACTTCGACTCTTTAGTATTTCTTTACAATAATACAGCTAATGCCTACAGTAACCCAGGAACATACCAATTCGATCCACAGAAGATGCATGGAAATGACTTACAGCTGACAGAATGTGAGGTGTACAGAGTGGACAGGTGTACAGGTTTGTATTATTTTGTGCTACTTTTCACATATGTGACCCTGGACCACAAAACCAGTCATAAGGGTCAATTTTTCGAAATTGAGATTTAAACATCATCTGAAAGCTGAATAAATAAGCTTTCCATTGATGTATGTTTGTTAGGATAGGACAATATTTGGCTGAGATACAACTATTTGAAAATCTGGAATCTGAGGGAGCAAAAAAATCTAAATATTGAGAAAATCGCCTTTAAAGTTGTCAAAATGAAGTGCTTAGCAGTGCATGTTACTAATCAAAAATTAAGTTTTAATATATTTACAGTAGGAAATTTACAAAATATCTTCATGGAACATGATCTTTACTTAATATCCTAATGATTTTTGGCATAAAATAAAAATCTATAATTTTGACCCATACAATGTATTTTTGGCTATTGCTACAAATATACCCCAGCGACTTAAGACTGGTTTTGTGGTCCATGGTCACATATTTGCTGAGAGAGTAATGGCTTTTAGTGATGGTTGTGTGAATGCTCTGGTTTGGATTTTCACCAGATTGTGAAGGACTCATGGAGAAACCATGGAGAAATGTGCAGTGGAATTCTGAGTAAAGCAAACCAAATGCAATGTCTTCTATAAGATAATTAAGTTATTTAGCTAAGTTATTAACTAATTTTAAGAAATGTTTCTGACTTACTGTGTCCCTATGAGTGCTTAAGGAATTTGACAATGACAATAATAATGTTTTAGGAGGAGGCAGGCTCTATTGAGCACCATCTCTGGCTGGAAGCCTTCTGTTAGCTCAGTCAAACAGGCTCGGATTCTACTGGTAGGTCCTGTAGGGGCTGGAAAATCGAGTTTCTTCAACTCCATCAACTCTGCATTCAAGGGTTACGTGAGCAGCCAGGCTAACACTGGCACTGCTGGCACCCGTTTGACTACTCAGGTACACATGATTAATTAAACCTCTGTTTCACGGAGCGAAATATTGTGTGAAAAATACTAGTTATGGTATTATAGTTATAGACTAGTTATACAAAGTTTATAATTATGTAAGTGTGTATTGAAATTAATGGGTAAATATTTGTGCCATGTAGTTTCGTCCCTACTACATAAAGCCAAGCAACAGTGTTACCCATGCTCCCTTCATTTTGTGTGACACAATGGGTCTGGAGGATGGTGTGAACACTGGTCTGGATGTAGATGATTTTGCCACAATTTTGAAGGGTCACATTCAAGACAAGTATCAGGTGAGAACTTTAGGTACAGTGTTAACTTAATAGTTAGGTCTGGAAGATCAATTATCAATGTTTTTATTCATTATTTTCGGTTGCGTCGAAATGTTTTAAAGATATTCTATATGATCATTTTTCTCAGTTTAACCCACTGATGCCTATACAGCCAGACTCCCCTCATTTCCATAAGTCTCCTGGCTTGAAGGACAAGATTCACTGTGTGGTGTTTGTGATTGACATCAGCAGAGTCAAGCTTCTCTCTGACAAAACGATTGAGAAGTTTGTGGTTTTTTGAAAGAAAGCCAACCAGCTAAGTGTGTAACAATTTTGAACAGATTTGAATTAATTTCAAGTGACATGAGGGTATTATATCATGTAAATGATGGAAATTCAATCTACAGTACACTTACTGTATATATAGGGGCAACCTCTCCACCAACCAGAGTTTAAAGAGATAGTTCACCCAGAAATGAAAATTCTGTCCTCATTCACTCACCCACATGTTGTTCCAAATCTGCATGACTTTCTTGTGTTCTGTGGAACACACAATAAAAATATATTTTGAAGAACGCTGGTTACTAAACCATTTTGGTTTTCATTGACTTCCATTATATGGACAAAAATACAATGGAAGTCAATAGGAATATAAACAATTTGGTGTTTAAAATTTTTTCTAAATATCATCTTTTGTGTTCAGCAGTTGAAAGAAATTAATACAGGTTTGGAACGACATAAGAGTAAGTAAATAATTACAGGATTTTGTGGTGGACTGTCCCTTTAAATCCCATGCTCAAGAGCACATCTTGTGGGGTTAAAGTGTACAACTAGCATGAATCTTTAATCATTAGGGTTGCATCATCATAGGATAGTGGTCTCTGGGATGTGATAGCATATAAGGTGTTGATTTGTACTTCAGGTATTCCTCAGCTGGGTCTGATGACTAAGGTGGATGAGGCCTGCCCCTTAGTGGCAGAAGACCTGAAAAATGTCTACCAGAGCCACTATATCAACAAAATGGTATGAATTAATGTATATAAATTTGTAGTAAGTATTCTGTAATGTTCAGTTTGTTTTACATATTGTCTTGGTGAATTATTTTGTGACAGATGCAAGAGATTAGCTCTCAGCTTGGAGTTTCTCTGTCTGTTGTGGTCCCAGTGAAAAACTACTACCAAGAACTGGAAATAGACTCTCAAACAGACATTCTGCTTCTAAACGCTGTTGTTCAGATGCTCAGAGCTGCTGAGGGCTATTTTGATGATTTTTACAATCCAGAAGAGAGGTCTGAGTAAAAACCATTTTCCCTGTCTGACCAAAAGATTTTGAATATAATCAGTACACTGAAAAAATTGGCGTAGAAACTATTTTCTGCCATTAACTTAACAAATAATAATAATAATAATAATAAAACAGTAACACACTGAATTACAGTAAACATAAAATTTTCAAGTAGAAACTAAAATATTATTTTTTTGCACAACATACATAAAAATCATATCTCTTCGTTTACACATAATCACATTTGACAAGCTCATCTCTGTACTCAGAATCAGAAGAACGCATCTCTCCATGTTAAGAAGCTTACAAACTGTCTTTGTAAACTGTAAATTGTGCAGCTGTAATTGGTGTGGTTTATTTACAACTCTATCTTGTCTTATTAAATGCTGAGATGATAAGATTGTGCCTTCAATCAGTGTATATTAAAAATAATTATGCTTATGTTGATTAAGTCTCTTCCTACACTAATTCATTTTATCAGCAAGTGTGACTGTGATTATGTTCATTATGTTACTGTATAATCATTCAAAGCTAATAAAAATAGAGGCTATTTAGTGGAATTAGAATATTTAATATTTGAAACTGCGGTTTGTGCCTGTGGCATTATATTTGCAGTCTAGTGACACAAGTAAGTTAACTCGTTTTTTTTTATTTTCAAAAATCATGTTTTTATTATGTTATCATGTTTTTATTGTGTTTTATTGTGTTAGTTAGCTGTATTTTTTTGTTGTTGTTATTTTTACTTAATCAAAATAATCCAACTGCAGTTTGATTGAGATTAATTGGAATGCACAATGGGGAAGAAAACATGATTTTTGAAAATTGTTAAAAATTGAGTTATCTGTTTTTGCAAATTAACTCTTCATATACTGTACATTATGGATCAAGTGCATTTTGTGAGGGGAAAAAATATTAATTTTCATTACATTTAAGAACAGTTTCACCAAATTACAAAGGCAAAGGGACGGTCTTCTGTTGTTCCTGGCACATGTGATGTGAATTCATTTCTGATATAGTTAGGCATCCTCTCTGAAATGTTTTAATGTACACAGCACCCCCCAGTGGTGGTGTGACAAACCTTTATTCTTCCATTGACAACATCCACAAGTCTAACAAGGATAAAACATATGTGAATCTGAAAAATATAAAGAATGCTAAATGTTGACTTTATTTATTGATATTTTTTCATACATGAGGAAAGATCTGAGAATATAGTTATAGTGATTACTCCATCAAAGATCTCAATCAATAATGAGCAATTACTAAATCAATACATGTACATACTGAAAAACTAAACAGTAGAAATGCTAACCAGCTGGAAAATGTATAGTTAAATGTGAATTTGAATGTAACATTCCTATGTGTGGATACTATTTGTTGTTCTGACATCTCATTTTATGACTATAGAGTCAGTCAGGTTCTTGTACGGTGTGTTGAGTGTTTCCTGTCACTGTGGGCTTCAAAGCACAGTAATACAGAGCAGAGTCTGATACAGCAGCAGAGGAGATGATCAGATCCACACTGTTATCTTCTTTTCTGTGACTGATGGATATTCCAGAAACTGGAGGATTAGCTTGCGTAATTGATCCATAGGAATCCAGGATGAGGAACTGTGGTGGTGAACCTGCATATTGTCGATACCAGTGAAGACTCTCAACAGAACCAGTGTAGTTACAAGAGAGTTTCACAGTCTCAGTCTCAGTGGCAAATACTGCATCACTGTATGGGGTGATGACATCTTTAGCACTGTTACCTACAACAAAAGCTTATTTAAGCATGTTTAAAATGAGATATGGTGAAGTAATGCTACATGTAAGAATTTACCTTGAGTTAAAGTCAGCAGTATAAGCACACAAGCGAACATGATGGTAGTTGCTGCTTGCCTCAGTGATCTGTGATGCTGAGTATCACTGAACTAATCTGTTTCACAGGCCTGTGTTAAACTCCGCCTCTTGACATAACCATTTTATAAAGCACAGAAATTACATATATTATGATGGATAGATACCTAAATCTGCTTGCAATGTAATTTTGCACAGTATTATTCAGTTTTTCTGTAGCAGAGCATGTCTCCATATAGCACCTCCCCTTAAAGATACAATCTTCTTCAGATAATCTGCTGTAAGAGTGATATTTATGTTTTTATATTATTTCTAAGCAAACATTCTTAAAACAACACTTTAGTTTGAATGCAAAAGTAGCTCTAGAAAATGCTAGAGCTAATGCTAGAGAAATACATTTGACAGACAAAGTCAGCCAAATTAATAAAGAGTTAATAAGTTAGGAATCACTAGCATGTGCACAGCAGTCACTTTTTCATAGTAATAATTGCTGAATGAAATGTTATGCTTAATTTCATTTATCTCAGTTAAATTTTAGCAGGTGTTAATGTATCCTGTTATTCACAGAGGTTTTGTGGTTAACATTAAGTACAGCTGTGGTTTGATTTTTAGTTGTTCAAACACCGTTCAAAGCAATTATTGTGTGTGTGAGTTTTTGTAAAGCCTCTCAGGCATTTTGTATCACTGGGCTCCAACTCTTAGAGCACAATAATAGAGAGCTGAATCTGACAGAGTTACGCTGTCAATAGTGATTTCAGTGGATGATTGGGATGTAGTCGCCCGAAACCGACGGTCTGGTATATCCTCGCTGCTGCTCCATGATCGAGCACCTTTACGCAATAAAAACTGGGGTTCTCTGTTTAGATGCTGTCTGTACCAGTAAAGCATAACATTATTGCTGCTTGTATCATAAGTGCAGCTCAGTGTCACAGACTCTCCTTCTTTACTGATTATATCATCCTTGACTTTTGGTTCAATGCTGTCAGCAAATACACCTGCAAGAGAATGAATGATATTTCATGAAAGTTGTATTACTCCTTTGTAGCAATATATGATGTCCGTTTTCTAATTTAATATCAAGTGCACTTTACCTGGTACTGTTATAAGAATCAGTAGAACATATCTCTCCATGGTGAGAAATTTACTTGTAAATTAGGCCTATCAATATATGCTTGATGATTTTAAGTTAAAGGTAAATGTATGAATGTAATGGAAAGTCATTTGTGCAGCTATAATGTCTGTAAATGTGGGTGTGGTTTCTGATGTTTAGACCACCTTCTGTCTTTCCACATTAAACCTGAGATAGCTGTCAGTTAACAGGATTTCCTCTTGATCGGTTTTATAAAGCTTAGTGTTACTGTATCTTTGTGTGTTTTACATCTTTGATTATTCTGCACTCTGTGTGTAGGGAAAATACCATGAGTGCTTGCTTTGAAAATTAAACATCATTTACTCAGTTCAGACTGAATGTATTGTTTCTGTTGTAACTTCACCCCCTTGTGGCTGATGACAAACATATACATGTATCACAAAACTGATGCATTCATAATAGAGACCAAAAATGTGCAAAAATGCTCCAACAAAACAGTATATGATAATTGTTAACTTTTGTTGTCAAAACAGAAATTCAGAAATATTTTCCCAGGTTTACTCTATATTGGATTACATGACTTTTACGAAGACTATGAATGAAGAGCATGAATAAAGTGTGATGTTCAATCACTAGCAATTTTAAAACATTTCATTTTAACAATCATGAATGCAACATTAACATTGCATTTTAATCAATAGTGTGCATCTGTATTTTGAATGCAAAACTCTCTGTGTAATTCCACATCAGAATTATATTTTCTTAATAGATGATGTATAATTGTGTCACTGCAAATCTGTAATAGTCTTTCAGGTTTTTGTTTTTGGATTCTTCTAGCACACAATGATAAAGAGTATATTTCATATATTATAAAATATATATATGTAATATATATTTCATATATTCAGAAGACATGCAATTTATGGTACATTCATCTATAGTTTCGCTGTTGGGAGGGTTTTTGTACAGAGTTCTTGTGTTTCCTGTCACTGTGGGCGTCAGTGCGCAGTAGTACAGAGCAGCATCTGTCAGTTTAGTGGAGGAGATCTCTAGAATCACATGGGTTTTCTCTTCATTCACTTTCCCAAAGAATCGAGGATCTCGATCCACAATTTCTGACTTTTGTGAAACTTTTCCTGTAGAAGGTATTATTATCAAAAGAAATTCAGGAGCTGATCCGGGATACTGGCGATACCACTGCAGTGTGGATGCTGAGGAGTAGCTACAGGACAGAGTAACATTTTCTCCCTCTTTCTTAGAAACTTCAGTCTGGACTGGTGTGATGACATTCGCAAAACTGACACCTTCAAAATCAAGAGTCAAAGAGTCAATTTATAGAAATGCAATGTACATAAAAATGAACTAACACAAACACCACACTTACTAATCTCAACTAGACAAAATGATAGAAAAGCCAAATAAAATGAATACTTACATATAAGAGAACAAATCAAACCAGTTAAGCAGAGTAACATGTTGATCATAATCAGGATGAAGTTCTAGTTCAGCACAAGATGTTCTTCAACTAAACTTTCTGTTCTTTCCTTGTTACAGATGATGTGTCAAGCAAACTCCTCCCCTTAAACTATCATTGAAACAGCAGAAGTATTGTTGAAGAGCTGATTAAAATGACTTTCTGTTTCAAGTAATACACGAATTAAAGCTTATGACACGCCTCAAGAGAGTCTGTAATTTACCTCCACTTTATGTCTGATAAAACACTTTCAATACAAATCTGTATTTGGTTTGCAGGACTAATGTTAATTGGCAATTTAAGTCTAAACACATAATTGTATCATGTTTGCAGTCATATTTGAAGATGATATGAAAGACGCCTCTGAATGTTATAGTAGGTGCTTGACAGTGATGCAATGTGTGATCTATCTTAGTTTTTGTGCAGTGTTGTCATGGTCACTGTACCATACTTGGCTACACATGATGTCAATTTAACTTTTCACTTTCACTTTCTAATAGCCTGTGGCTTGTTGCAATCAAACAGAAGGTATTAAAGATGCATGGAAACATTTCTTGTTCTGTTGTTCTTTGGTCACTTAATTGTAGTTAGCGTAGACCTACTACTGATCGAATTAAAGTTACCCAAAAATTAAAATTTACTGACAATTTACTCACCCTCACCCAAAGTTTATTTCTTAATTGGAACAGATTTGTAGAATCTAGAAAGAGTCCAAACAGCTGATAAAAACATCACAATAATCCACACGACTCCAGTCCATCAGTTAATGTCTTGTGAAGGTGTTTGTAAGAAGTCCATCATTAAGGTATTTTAACTTGAAACCATCGCTTCTGGACAAAATATGACTCCATAATACATTATATTCACTGTTTCGAACTGTTTTTGCTTGTAAACAGTGTTAAATTGTGTGCATATTTCTCTCCTGATTCAGACAAGATGACTTTTTTACTGGAGAAAGCAATATTATGCATAGAGGACTCATATTTTAGATTGAAGTAACGGTTTGAAGTTAAAGCCTCTTAATGATAAATCTGGCTATTAGAAATGCACAGCTTTTGGCCTCACATGATGCTAATTTATGGACTGGAGTCTTGTGGATTACTTGTGGATTATTGTGATGTTTTTATCATCTGTTTGGACTCTCATTCTGATGGCACCCATTCACTGCAAAGGATCTATTAGTGAGCAAGTGATGTAATGCTAAATTTCAACAAATCCATTCCAAACTCATCATGGATAGCATGAGAATGAATACATTTTTAGAAAATGTTGGGTAAACTGTTCCTTTAAAAAAATTAAACACAGTTTAATTGTAAGATACCCTCATTTACTCTCGCAAGTGGTGATTTGTGCATAGAAACATTTATTTTTAGAGGCTCTTTTGTGGGAAGGTTTATTGTGGGATGACAACAACATTTATTGAAATTAATCTTATTTTGCAGTTTCCTCCGAAGCAGGTTTTTTTTTTTTTTTTTTCAGCAGGTGTTACAATATTGTGTTTGTGAAAAAAGTTGTGGTTTTACACAAGATATGATTGTGGTTTAATTTTCATTTGATTCTTTTTTTTTTTTAAGCCAAAAACTACATGTGAGTTTTTGTAAAGCTTCCCAGGCATTTTATTTCACTGGGCTGCTACTCTTAGAGCACAATAATAGAGAGCTGAATCTGACAGAGTTACACTCTTAATAATGAGTTCAGTGGATGTATCTGATGTAGTCGACTGAAACCGAGTGTCTGGTATATATTCATATCTGCTCCATGACCGGGCACCTTTACGCAGTAAAAATTCTGGTTCTCTATTAAGAGACTGTCTGTACCAATACAGCTCGACATAATCACTGCTTGTATCATACAAGCAACTCAGTGTTACACGCTCAACTTCTTTTCTGGAAATATTAGTTTCCTTTGGTTGAATGCTGTCAGATAATACACCTGCAAGAGAATTGGACAGATTTCACAACAGGTCAGCTGGCTTTTCCACTTATCCAAAAATACATAAAATTTGTAAATGAAAATTACAATAGCAAAACAGTTTCTTAAACAAATAATGTTGTTGTAATAGAGTAAAAATATGAGCATAATTCATTTCAATATACAGTATGTTTGAGTCTGCTCAGATTAAATGTTTTATACCTGTTGCTGTTATTAGAATCAGTAGAAAGCATCTCTCCATGTTGGGAAGGTTTACTAACTGTCTTTGTAAACTGAAGTTATGGTTTATGTGTGTAGTGGCCTATTGTGCAACTGCAATGTGGGTGTGGTTTGTGTCTATTGCATTATATTTGCAGTCGTGACACATTTTGTTATGGTGTATTGATTGATATCTATATACATTATCGATCAAGTACATTTTGTGAGGAAAAACAAACTATTTAGGCCATTTGAAATCTGTCACAAAATGATTGATTCAGTAAATTTCACAATCCTCTGAGTCATGTTTTACCCAAGGATTTATTTTTTAATTTTTTACTTGAAGCCTCTTTTTTGACCATTAAGATTTTTAGCAATGTGGCATTATTCATTTTCATGACATTTAAGAACAATTTCACCAAATTACACAAATGTAGAGAGCAATAGGAACCGTCTTCTGTTGTTCCTTGCACAGGTGAATTAGTTTCTGATACAGTTACAGTAGGTGACCTCTCTGAAATGTTTTAATGTACACAGCACCCCCCAGTGGTGTTGTGACAAACATTTATTCTCCCATTTACAACATCCATGAGTCTAACAAGGATAAAACATTTGGGAATCTGAAAAATATAAAGGATGATTAATGTTGACTTTATTTATTTATTGACATGCTTTCAAATAGTTATATAATAGTCCTATAGTGATATTCCATCAATGATCTCATTCAATAATGAGAATGTACTAAATAAATAAGAAATACTATGCAGTAGAAATACTAACCAGCTGGAAGATGTATTGTTAAATATGAATTTGAATGTAATGTTAATCTGTGTGGATGCTGTTTGTTGTTCTGACATCTCATTTTATGACTATAGAGTCAGTCAGGTTCTTGTACGATGTGTTGAGTGTTTCCTGTCACTGTGGGCTGCAGAGCACAGTAATACAGAGCAGAGTCTGATACAGCAGCAGAGGAGATGATCAGATCCACACTGTTATCTTCTTTTCTGGGACTGATGGATATTCCAGAAACTGGAGGATTAGCTTGCGTAATTGATCCATAGGAATCCAGGATGAGGAACTGTGGTGGTGAACCTGCATATTGTCGATACCAGTGAAGACTCTCAACAGAACCAGTGTAGTTACAAGAGAGTTTCACAGTCTCAGTCTCGGTGGCAAATGCTGCATCACTGTATGGGGTGATGACATCTTTAGCTCTGTTACATACAACAAAAGCTTATTTAAGCATGTTTAAAATGAGATATGGTGAAGTAATGATACATGTAAGAATTTACCTTGAGTTAAAGTCAGCAGTATAAGCACACAAGTGAACATGATGGTAGTTGCTGCTTGCATCAGTGATCTGTGATGCTGATTATCACTGAACTAATCTGTTTCACAGGCCTGTGTTAAGCTCCGCCTTTTGACATAACCATCTTATAAAGCACTTGTTATTTTTCAAAGTAATATCATTTCTCAAATGTTCAATGTAGCCTACTTAACAGGGATATGATGTGTTTTTGCATAGTATTATTCAGTTTCTTGTCACTTTGGGCTCCATCTGTTACTTTAGTAGAGGAGACAGACGGGGGAAGCGAGCCGGCGCGCTCGTGAAGCTCAGACAGCGCGGATTCAGAACGCCGTTGCCAAGCATCCATCTGGCAAATCTCCGCTCTCTACCCAACAAAACGGACGAACTTCTTCTGCTCTCCCGGACAAATAAGGATTTTTCAAACTCTGCTGCTCTGTGTTTCACGGAAACCTGGCTGAAAGACGCCATTCCGGACAGCGCGTTGAGTCTGCCGGGCTTTCAGCTGTTTAGAGCAGATCGCGACGCAGAATCAACGGGGAAATCGCGCGGCGGCGGGACATGCTTTTACATCAATGAGAGGTGGTGTACAGATGTAACTGTGTTAAAGAAGATGTGCTGTTCAGATCTAGAAGTGCTCTTCATTAATTGCAAGCCGTTCTATTCGCCGCGGGAGTTTTGCTCGTTCATTCTCCTCAGTGTGTACATTCCTCCGCAAGCACACGTGAGCTCCGCTTTACAGAAACTCGCTGATCAGATCACAGAGACAGAACAACAACACCCGGACTCTGTTTTAATCATTCTCGGGGACTTTAATAAAGCAAATCTCTCCCGTGAACTGCCAAAATACAGACAGCACATCACATGTCCCACCAGAGACAGTAATATATTGGATCACTGTTACACCACAATAAAGAATGCATATCACTCTGTTCCACGGGCAGCTTTGGGGCTCTCTGATCACTGTTTGGTTCATCTTATACCGACCTACAGGCAGAAACTGAAATCAGCTAAACCTGTATTAAGGACTGTAAAAAGATGGACTAATGAAGCAGAGCAGGATTTACAAGCTTGTTTTGACCTCACTGATTGGAGTGTTTTTGAAGCTGCTGCCACCGATCTGGACGAGCTCACAGAGACTGTAACATCTTATATCAGTTTCTGTGAAGACATGTGCATTCCTACCAGGACTCATCTAACTTACAACAATGACAAACCATGGTTCACTGCAAAACTCAGACAGCTCCGTCAGGCCAAAGAAGATGCTCACAGGAAGGGGGATAATGTCTTGTATAAACAGGCTAAATACACACTGGAAAAGGAGATCAGAGTGGCAAAGAGGAATTATTCTGAAAAAATAAGGATTCAATTCTCTTCCAGTGACTCCGCATCAGTGTGGAAAAGTCTAAAAGAAATCACCAATTACAAGACACCATCCCCCAGCACTGTGGAGAATCAACACCTGGCAGACGATCTGAACGAGTTCTACTGCAGGTTTGAAAAAACACCCCACACCCGCCCTGAACACCTCTCCACACAACCATTCACACCTCCAGCAACCCCCCTCTCCCCCACACCTGCAATTCAGATCAGTGAAGACGAGGTGCGCCAGGTCTTCCGGAAGCAGAAAAGGAAAAAAGCACCAGGCCCAGACTGTGTTACACCAGTCTGTCTGAAATCCTGTGCTGACCAGCTGGCCCCCATCTTCACACAGATCTTCAACAGATCACTGGAGCTGTGCGAAGTCCCTTCATGCTTCAAACGCTCCACCATCATCCCCGTCCCAAAGAAACCCAAAATTACTGGACTTAATGACTACAGGCCTGTGGCTCTAACGTCTGTGGTCATGAAGTCTTTTGAAAAACTGGTGCTGGCCCACCTGAAGGACATCACTGGACCCTTGCTGGATCCTCTTCAGTTTGCCTACAGAGCAAACAGGTCTGTGGACGATGCAGTTAACATGGGACTGCATTATGTTCTGCAACATCTAGACAGACCAGGGACTTATGTGAGGATCCTGTTCGTGGACTTCAGCTCGGCCTTTAACACTATCATCCCAAACCTCCTCCTGCCCAAACTATCTCAGCTCTCCGTGCCCACCTCCGTCTGTCAGTGGATCAACAGCTTCCTGACAGACAGGCAGCAGCTAGTGAGGCTGGGAAAATACACATCCAGCACCCGTATAACCAGCACTGGAGCTCCTCAGGGTTGTGTTCTCTCTCCACTGCTCTTCTCCCTGTACACCAACGACTGCACCTCTAAAGACCCCTCTGTCAAGCTCCTGAAGTTTGCAGACGACACCACACTCATCGGCCTCATTCAGGACGGTGATGAGTCTGCTTACAGACAGGAGGTCGAGCAGCTGGCTGTCTGGTGCAGTCTCAACAACTTGGAGCTCAACACGCTCAAAACTGTGGAGATGATCATGGACTTCAGGAGAAACCCCCCTGCACTCCCCCCACTCACCATCATGGACAGCACTGTGACTGCAGTGGAGTCATTCAGGTTCCTGGGCACCACAATCTCTCAGGACCTGAAGTGGGACACTCACATTGACTCCATTGTGAAAAAGGCCCAGCAGAGGTTGTATTTCCTTCGCCAGCTGAGGAAGTTCAACCTGTCACAGGAGCTGCTGAAGCAGTTCTACTCCGCCATCATTTAATCTGTCCTCTGCACTTCTATAACTGTCTGGTTCAGCTCAGCTACCAAATCTGACCTCAGAAGACTACAGAGGGTAGTCCGGACTGCTGAGTGAATCATTGGTACAACCGTCCCTTCTCTCCAAGAACTGTACTTATCCAGAGTTAGCAAAAGGGCTGGCAAAATCACTCTGGACCCCTCACATCCAGCACACTCCCTCTTTGAACTGTTGCCATCTGGTCGACGCTACAGAGCTCTGAGCACCAGAATGGCCAGACATAGGAACAGTTTCTTCCCTCAGGCCATGCATCTCATGAACACTTAACAATAACTGTGGAACACACACTATTTATACACTCATACACTTATTTATCTAACACTCATACTCAGTCTACACCTCAAATTTGCACATAATATACAGTACCTGTACATACAAAACTGTCTATTGTAATATACCTGCACATACAATTGTCAATTTATATATTTTTATTCCTTATTTACTTGTTCTATTTTTTATTTTTTATTTATTTTTATTTTTTATTATCTGTGTTTTTTGTTCTGTCACTGTCATTCTGTTACACTGTGGAAGCTTCTGTCACGAAAACAAATTCCTCGTATGTGTAAACATACCTGGCAATAAAGCTCATTCTGATTCTGATTCTGATTCTGATTCTGTGTTTAAAGGAAATACCATTAGAATTTTCAATGTAAAACATGCACTCAATACAAACTACGTATTGTTTCTGTTGTAACTTCACCCCCTAGTGGCAGATGACAAACATATACATGTATCACAGAAAATGGAGACTAAAATGTGCAAAATTGCTCCAACTATACAGTGGACAGGAATTAATGAAAACTTTCCAGAAATGTTTTCCCAAATTTACACTATATTCCATCATTTTTAAGAAGACTGTGAATGGAATCAATACTAGTTTGCATCAGAATAAACTGGTATCTTCCATCATCAGCAATTCATCTTGTCCAATCGTTTCATGTTTAACAGTGATGAATGGATCTGTATTTTGAATACAAAGCTCAGAGTAATTCATAAGAAAATTGCAATTTGAGAGCACAATTGTATATTCTGAATATATGCCTTCACATGTACGATTGCACTGCAGATTTGCAACTTAATAGTGTTTCAGGTTCTTGTATGGTGTGTTGAGTGTTTCCTGTCACTGTGGGCTGCAGAGCACAGTAATACAGAGCAGAGTCTGATACAGCAGCAGAGGAGATGATCAGATCCACACTGTTATCTTCTTTTCTGGGACTGATGGATATTCCAGAAACTGGAGGATTAGCTTGCGTAATTGATCCATAGGAATCCAGGATGAGGAACTGTGGTGGTGAACCTGCATATTGTCGATACCAGTGAAGACTCTCAACAGAACCAGTGTAGTTACAAGAGAGTTTCACAGTCTCAGTCTCGGTGGCAAATGCTGCATCACTGTATGGGGTGATGACATCTTTAGCTCTGTTACATACAACAAAAGCTTATTTAAGCATGTTTAAAATGAGATATGGTGAAGTAATGATACATGTAAGAATTTACCTTGAGTTAAAGTCAGCAGTATAAGCACACAAGTGAACATGATGGTAGTTGCTGCTTGCATCAGTGATCTGTGATGCTGATTATCACTGAACTAATCTGTTTCACAGGCCTGTGTTAAGCTCCGCCTTTTGACATAACCATCTTATAAAGCACTTGTTATTTTTCAAAGTAATATCATTTCTCAAATGTTCAATGTAGCCTACTTAACAGGGATATGATGTGTTTTTGCATAGTATTATTCAGTTTCTTGTCACTTTGGGCTCCATCTGTTACTTTAGTAGAGGAGACCTCCAGAATCACATGGGTTTTCTTTTCATTTGGTTTTCTAGAATCAAGGATCTAGATGTACAATTTGGACTTTTGTGAAACTTTCCTTGTAGCATGAAATATGACTAAAATGTATCAGGAGCTGATCCAGGATACTGGTGATACCACTGCAGACTAATCGCTGGGGACTAGCTACAGGACAGAGTTATATTGCCCCCCTCTGTCCCAAACACCTCAGTTTGGACTTTGGACTGGTGTGATGACATTCCCAAAACTCACACCTGCAGATAGGATTCAAATTTAAATCATTTAAATGAAAATATCACATGCCACAGCAGAACAGCAAAGAAGAAAATGATATAAACCTGACACTTTTGGATAGAATGAAACCAAAACAAAAAGCATAATTAGGATGTTGTTTTAGTTCATCTGCAGAACAGAGTGTTACTGAAGTAAACATTTTTTCATTGTCTAGGAGGGCATGTCTCCAGCTAGTACCCCCCCTTAAAGATACAGACTTTATGTTCAGATCATAATCTGCTGTAAGAGTGATATTTATGTTTTTTTATAATATTTACTATGTAAGCAAACATTCGTCAAACAATACTGTAGTTTAGATACAAAAGTGGCTCTAGAAAAATCTGACTCACATTGACAGGCAAAGCCAGCCAAATGAATGAGGAGTTATGAATCGCATGAGCACAACAGTCACTTTTTCATAGTAATAATTGCTGAATGAAAACGTCATGCTTATTTGTATTTATCTCAGTTACGTTTTAGCAGGTGTTGCATATCCTGTTATTCACAGAGACTTTGTGGCTCACATAAAGTACAGCTGTGGTTTGATTTTTAGTTGATCAAATACGTTTCAAAGCAGTTATTTTGTGTGTGAGTTTTTGTAAAGAGTCTCAGGCATTTTGTATCACTGGGCTCCAACTCTCTGAACTAACACAAACACCACACTTACTAATCTCAACTAGACAAAATTATAAAAAAAACGCCAAATAAATTGAATACTTACATATAAGAGAACAAATCAAACCAGTTAAGCAGAGCAACATGTTGATCATAATCAGGATGAAGTTCTAGTTCAGCACAAGATGATCTTCAACTAAACTTTCTGTTCTTTCCTTGTTACAGATGATGTGTCAAGCAAACTCCTCCCCTTAAACTATCATTGAAACAGCAGAAGTATTGTTTATATAATTTACATAATAAGCAATATTATGCATAGAGGACTCATATTTTAGATTGAAGCAACGGTTTGAAGTTAAAACCTCTTAATGATAAATCTGGCTATTAGAAATGCACAGCTTTTGGCCTCACGTGATGTTAATTGATGGACTGGAGTTGTGTGGATTATTTGTGGATTATTGTGATGTTTTTTATCATCTGTTTGGACTCTCATTCTGATGGCACCCATTCGCTGCAGATCCATTAGTGAGCAAGTGATGTAATGCTGCATTTCTCCAAATCCGTTCCGATGAAGAACCAAACTCATCATGGATAGCATGAGGGAGAGTACATTTTCAACAAATTTTCATTTTTGGGTAAACTATTCCTTTAAAAAAATGAAACGGAGTTTAATTGTAAGATACCTTTATTTACACTCTGGCAATTAGTGATTGTAACATTTTCTCCCTCTTTCTTAGAAACTTCAGTCTGGACTGGTGTGATGACATTCGCAAAACTGACACCTTCAAAATCAAGAGTCAAAGAGTCAATTTATAGAAATGCAATGTACATAAAAATGAACTAACACAAACACCACACTTACTAATCTCAACTAGACAAAATTATAAAAAAAACGCCAAATAAATTGAATACTTACATATAAGAGAACAAATCAAACCAGTTAAGCAGAGCAACATGTTGATCATAATCAGGATGAAGTTCTAGTTCAGCACAAGATGATCTTCAACTAAACTTTCTGTTCTTTCCTTGTTACAGATGATGTGTCAAGCAAACTCCTCCCCTTAAACTATCATTGAAACAGCAGAAGTATTGTTTATATAATTTACATAATAAGCAATATTATGCATAGAGGACTCATATTTTAGATTGAAGCAACGGTTTGAAGTTAAAACCTCTTAATGATAAATCTGGCTATTAGAAATGCACAGCTTTTGGCCTCACGTGATGTTAATTGATGGACTGGAGTTGTGTGGATTATTTGTGGATTATTGTGATGTTTTTTATCATCTGTTTGGACTCTCATTCTGATGGCACCCATTCGCTGCAGATCCATTAGTGAGCAAGTGATGTAATGCTGCATTTCTCCAAATCCGTTCCGATGAAGAACCAAACTCATCATGGATAGCATGAGGGAGAGTACATTTTCAACAAATTTTAATTTTTGGGTAAACTATTCCTTTAAAAAAATGAAACGCAGTTTAATTGTAAGATACCTTTATTTACACTCTGGCAATTAGTGATTTTAGCATGGAAAAATTTATTTTCAGAGGATCTTTTGTGGGAAGGTTTATTAGGGCATGCCAAAAAAAGTATTGCAATTGTAATCTTTTATACTTTCCTCCTAACCACAGTTCTTTTCTTCCAGCAGGTGTTACAATATTGTGTTTGTGAAAGAAGTGTTGTGGTTTGCAGAATATATAACTGTGGTTTAATTCTTATTTGATCTATTTTTTTAAAGGCAAAAAAATACATGTGAGTTTTTGTAAAGCTTCTCAGGCATTTTGTATCACTGGGCTTCTACTCTTAGAGCACAGTAATAGAGAGCCGAATCTGACAGAGTTACACTCTTAATAGTGAGTTCAGTGGATGTTTGGGATGTAGTCGACTGAAACCGATCTGGTATATCCTCATAGCTGCTACGTGATCGGGCACCTTTATACAGTAAATATTCTGGTTCTCTGTTGGGATACTGTCTGTACCAGTAGAGATAGACATAATTGCTGCTGGTATCATATGAACAGCTCAGCGTTACACGCTCTTCTTCTGTTCTGTAAATAGTAGTTTCTTTGTCTTTTGGTTGAATGCTGTCAGATAAAACACCTGCAAGACATTTGGACAAATTGAACAGGTCAGCTGGATTCTCCACGTATCCAAAAACTAGCAAACAGTTTCTTCAACAAATTTGATGTCATTATTGTAGAGTACCATTAAAAAATGTTAGCATGGACAAACATTTTAATATAAATTATGTTTGAGTCTGCTCAGATTAAATGTTTTATACCTGTTGCTGTAATGAGAATCAGTAGAAAGCATCTCTCCATGTTGGGAAGGTTTACTAGCTTGCTACTGAACTGAAGTTTCAGGTAAATGTATGATTAGCCTATTATGAAGCCATAGTGTGGGTGTGGTTTATTTAGACCACCTTCTCTGTCTTTCCTTTCCTAAACATTGAGATGTTAAGATTGGGCCTTAAGTCAGTATATAAATATTTTAAAATTAACTATACTTCTTGTTGAATAAGTCTATTATATGCTAATTCAATTTTATCAGCAAGTGTAACTTTGATTATGTTCATTATGTTACTATAAGGATCATTCAAAGCTAAACAGAATAGAAGCTATTTGTGAGTTAGAATATTCATTTTTTAATATTGAGGTTTGTGCTTGTAGCATTATATTTGGTGTGTTGATTGATATCTACATTATTGATCAAGTGCATTTTATGAGGAAAAACAAACCATTTAGGCCCTTTGAAATCTGTTACAAAATGATTGATTCAGTAAATTTAACAATCTTATGGGAAACATGTCTGAGCCTGCTTTTTGGCATTATTCATTTTCACAACATTTAAGCACAGTTTCACCAAATTACACAAAATGTAGAGGGTAATAGGAACCATCTTCTGTTATTCCTTGCACATGTGAATTCATTTCTGATATAGTCAGGCATCCTCTCTGAAATGTTTTAATGTACACAGCACCCCCCAGTGGTGCTGTGACAAGCCTTTATTCTCCCATTGACTACATCCATGAGTCTAACAAAGATAAAACATGAGTGAATCTGAAAAATATAAAGGATTATAAATGTTGATTTTATTTAATTAATATGTTTTCAAATAGTTCTATAATAGTTATATAGTGATATTCCATCATTGGTCTCATTCAATAATGAGCATTTACTAAATCAATATATGTACGTAAGAAATACTAACCAGTTTGAAAATGTATAGTTAAATATGAATTTGAATGTAGCATGTGGATACTATTTGTTGTTCTAACGTCTCATTTTATGACTATAGAGTCAGTCAGGTTCTTGTACGGTGTGTTGAGTGTTTCCTGTCACTGTGGGCTTCAAAGCACAGTAATACAGAGCAGAGTCTGATACAGCAGCAGAGGAGATGATCAGATCCACACTGTTATCTTCTTTTCTGTGACTGATGGATATTCCAGAAACTGGAGGATTAGCTTGAATAACGTATCCTGAATGATCCAGGATGAGGAACTGTGGTGTTAAACCTGCATATTGCCGATACCAGTGAAGACTCTCAACAGAACCAGTGTAGTTACAAGAGAGTTTCACAGTCTCAGTCTCGGTGGCAAATACTGCATCACTGTATGTGGTGATGACATCTTTAGCTCTGTTACCTGCAACAAAAGCTTATTTAAGCATGTTTAAAATGAGATATTGTTATGCAATGATAATGATACATGTAAGAATTTACCTTGAGTTAAAGTCAGCAGTATGAGCACACAAGTGAACATGATGGTAGTTGCTGCTTGCCTACGTGATCTGTGATGCTGATTATCACTGAACTAATCTGCTTCACAGGCCTGTGTTAAGCTCCGCCTTTTGAAATAACCATCTTATAAAGCACAGGATCGATACCTAAATCTGCTTGCATTTGTTATTTTTCAAAGTAATGTAATTTCTCAAATGTTCATTGTACTGATGAACATGCAGGGATAGGATGTGTTTTTGCACAGTATGATTCCTGTTTCCTGAGTCATATTGTCCCCCTCTGTCCCAAACACGTCAGTTTGGACTGGTGTGATGACATTCCCAAAACTGACACCTGCAGATAGGAATATTATTCTAGTTGAAATTAATATTTAAATAAATAAATATTCATATGAAATAACAGGACAGCAAACAAAAATGATAAAATCCTGACACTTTGGGACAGAATATACTTATATATTAGAGAACAAAGTAAAACCAAAACAAAAAGCATCATTTTCAGGATGTTGTTTAGTGTGTGATATGTTTTTTTTATTTTATTTATAAGTTTAAGCTATCTCCTTCTTTAAACAACACCTAGTTTGGGATAATGAAGTAATGTTTGAAAAAGTGCTAAATGTGTCTGATATAAAATGCTACTACGTCTTACTCAGTTTAACAGAAAATGTCAGTCAAATGAATGGGCAATTTATCATTTATGAAAGACCATCAGTCACTTTTTCATAGCAGTATACTTACCAAATGAAGCCATTATACTTTATTGTATTCCTTTCAGATAAGTTTTCGCAGGTGTTACCGTATCCTGTTATTCACAGAGACTTCGTGGCTCACATAAAGAACAACTGTGGTTTGATGTTTAATTGATTAAATACTGTTCAAAGCAATTATTGTGTGAGTTTTTGTAAAGAGTCTCAGGCATTTTGTATCACTGGCTCAGTCTCGGTGGCAAATGCTGCATCACTGTATGGGGTGATGACATCTTTAGCTCTGTTACCTGCAACAAAAGCTTATTTAAGCATGTTTAAAATGAGATATTGTTATGCAATGATAATGATACATGTAAGAATTTACCTTGAGTTAAAGTCAGCAGTATGAGCACACAAGTGAACATGATGGTAGTTGCTGCTTGCCTACGTGATCTGTGATGCTGATTATCACTGAACTAATCTGCTTCACAGGCCTGTGTTAAGCTCCGCCTTTTGAAATAACCATCTTATAAAGCACAGGATCGATACCTAAATCTGCTTGCATTTGTTATTTTTCAAAGTAATGTAATTTCTCAAATGTTCATTGTACTGATGAACATGCAGGGATAGGATGTGTTTTTGCACAGTATGATTCCTGTTTCCTGAGTCATATTGTCCCCCTCTGTCCCAAACACGTCAGTTTGGACTGGTGTGATGACATTCCCAAAACTGACACCTGCAGATAGGAATATTATTCTAGTTGAAATTAATATTTAAATAAATAAATATTCATATGAAATAACAGGACAGCAAACAAAAATGATAAAATCCTGACACTTTGGGACAGAATATACTTATATATTAGAGAACAAAGTAAAACCAAAACAAAAAGCATCATTTTCAGGATGTTGTTTAGTGTGTGATATGTTTTTTTTATTTTATTTATAAGTTTAAGCTATCTCCTTCTTTAAACAACACCTAGTTTGGGATAATGAAGTAATGTTTGAAAAAGTGCTAAATGTGTCTGATATAAAATGCTACTACGTCTTACTCAGTTTAACAGAAAATGTCAGTCAAATGAATGGGCAATTTATCATTTATGAAAGACCATCAGTCACTTTTTCATAGCAGTATACTTACCAAATGAAGCCATTATACTTTATTGTATTCCTTTCAGATAAGTTTTCGCAGGTGTTACCGTATCCTGTTATTCACAGAGACTTCGTGGCTCACATAAAGAACAACTGTGGTTTGATGTTTAATTGATTAAATACTGTTCAAAGCAATTATTGTGTGAGTTTTTGTAAAGAGTCTCAGGCATTTTGTATCACTGGGCTGCTACTCTTAGAGCACAATAATAGAGAGCTGAATCTGACAGAGTTACACCAGTAATAGTGAGTTCAGTGGATGTTTGTGATGTAATCGACTGAAAGCGACGATCTGGTATATCCTCACTGTAGCTCCATGATCGAGCACCTTTACGCAGTAAATACTGGAGTTCTCTGTTTGGATACTGTCTGTACCAGTAAAGCATAGCATAAGTGCTGCTTGTATCATAAGTGCAGCTCAGTGTCACAGACTCTCCTTCTTTCTTGATTATATTATCTCTGTCTTTTGGTTCAATGCTATCAGCAAATATACCTGCAAGAGAATTAATTATGTTTAATAAAAGCTGAATTAAACCCCTGCCCTTTCTGTTGTTACATATACAGTGCTATGAATGACCAACATAAAAAATAACAATATTTGATGTCAGAATTCTAATTTAACATCTATAAATTAAATATGCACGTAATAAACAATATATTTTAGTTCAGTGCTGATATTTGAACTGCACTTTACCTGGAATTGTTATAAGAATAAGAAGTAGAATACATCTTTCCATGGTGAGAAATTTGCTAATAAAATAAGCCAATAAATATATGCTTAATGATTTTAAGTTGATAGGTAAATGTATGTAATGGAAAGTCATTTATGCAGCTATAATGTCTGTAAATGTGGGTGTGGTTTCTGATATTTAGACCACCTTCTGTCTTTCCACATTAAACCTGAGAGATAACTGTCAGTAACAGGATTTCCTCTTGATCTGTTGTACTTGATGTATTACATGTAGCTCCGAGTTATTGTCTCTTTGTGTCAAAGATATCTTTGACTATTTGACCTTCTATATTTTGTGTGTAGTATATATATATATATATGTAGCATAAAAGTAAATGGTCATTCACTCAGTTCAAACTGCATGCATATATTCTTTTTTATAACTTCACCCCCTAGCGGCAGATGACAAACATACTTAGCAGGGATATGATGTGTTTTTGTATTCTTTAAGTTTCATGCAGAGGCAAGGCATAAGCGAACTAAGCGGCTGCTTAGGGCCCCCGTGGCCACCAGGGGGCCCCTGAGAGTACATGAAATGACAGCTTGATTAAAAAAAAATTTTTGGGGGGGTGATATATTGTGTCAATACATATCATCTTATTATTTCCATAGTGACGCGTCATGCCCAAGTCAGATCAGAATCAGATTTGAGGTGTTTACTGTAGGTTAGTCAGAATCTGCTCTGAACTTATTGTTTTCACAAGTTTACGGAGTTATACGCGCTCGCAGATCTTCCCATTATAACAAGAAAAAAAGGTTTCTCACATAATCCATTTAAAATTTGAAGAAAAGTTTTGTTTGTTCACGCATACTGTTTCAGGAATGACAAACGCGAGCGGAAAAAAATGACGCGAGTGAATCAGCTAAATTGTTAGTCATTGCTATGATTGACAGTGATAAATATTGTAGCAATGGACGGAATGAACTATCTGAAAAGCCGATGTCAAAATAGCCCTGTGCATTAATGATTTTTTTATAAATCCAAAAGCAGGATGTGACAAATACTAGGGAGTGGAAATGGCAACTGAGCTGATGAATGATCCTCTGCTGCCATCTACTGGTTATATTGGTAATTTCATGTCATTTTCATCTTAAAAGTCTTTGTTTTTCACAAGGAGACACATTTTTGGCAATTTTTTCATTTTCGAGAATCTTTAAAATGAATTTTACTGCACAACTGTAGAGTTAAAAAATAATATAGGCTTTAAAATATTTTAAGTGTTTAAAAAATTTACACTATAGACGAACAGTGGGTAAAGGGCAGTGTGTAATATATATATATATATATATATATATTA